>NW_027437186.1:21540885-21798385 GCF_033239565.1 Halichoeres trimaculatus | reverse complement strand
AGTGGCCCCCCTGAGGGATGGCCACACTCCCATGGGTTTCCACTCAATCTGGCCGCCTTGTGGCTGCCCTGCTCTGTCCCAACTCTCTGTCACTGTCATAATCATGCCCACGTGTACATTGAGGTATCTCACTCACTCTCTGCTACAGTCACTCTTTTGATTTTCTGTCCCTGGAACTTAACTTTTGAATTTTCTTTTTATCTCCAGGCTGCTGCAGCCGCTGAGCAGTCTCCCTCTGCAACAGCAGGCTTGTTCAATTAACCCTGAACTAAACCCTGTGAACCCAGCATTGGCTCCATCTCCTAACTGAATTTACCTCTTTTATCTTTTTTTACATATACCATGTTGGTTTCTCAAGAGACCAAAAAAGCTTACTAAGCTTTTACAGGTAGCACAAACAGGAACTCTCAGTGACCGTGTATTTTAAGAACTCATGCGCACTGACACCCACACATGTCCACACAAAGAGTAACACCAGTCCTGTCCCGATGTGGTAATGAGACTAATTCACTGTAATTGGATTGGCTTGGAAGAGCCGGGATTCGCCTTAAGATGTCTGAGCAGACTGGAGTTAGAACTGCTTGGGTCGGGGTCACGCATACCGCCACGTCCTTACAAACACACAACAGACAGCAAACCTTCCTCATAAAATCTTTGTATTCATTGTCATTTATGTTTTCTCTTCACCTTTTTCTGGACTAGTAAGAATGGCTGCAAATGGTGCTCTGCAGGACTTTCCCTCAGTAACCTATGCTCTCATGGAGAGACTGAGACAGATGTCTTCTTCAAACGTCTTACCGCACTATTCTCCACTTTCTTGACCCTTCTGCCCTCTCTGCTGCACGCACTCACCTTCACCATTCCCTCACGCCCTTTGATTACTTACCTGATGTTTACTTAATCCTCCCTCCAGTATCAGCTGCTTAATCTCACTCACTCCAACCTAAGAAACCCCTTCCTGACTGTTGTGTCTGGCAGTTCATTGACCTTTGCTGATAAGGAGATCAGCTCAGCAGCCAGTCAACTATTCCAGCTCATACTCAAGTTTGACTGCTGTATGCTGTTGTTTAAGGTGAAATCTCAGTTTATCCAGCTTTGCTTAGAGCATGTCTACATCATTTACTCTGACACTTAGGGCCTAGTTTCTCCAAATAGCCACACTGTATTAATAATTGAGCAGAGATCGTCTTGTACACAACAGTTCTATAACTAATATTTAGTTAAAGTGTAAAATTAGATTTCAGAGAATTGTAAAGAAAGCTTGCTGTAAGTTTTCAGAGCCTAAGGTGACATCACCGTGCTTGTATTTGTTTTTTCCCAAACTATTACGAATAATTAGAAACTGAGTATAGAAACATTATGTGGAATATGGAGGATAAGCAGACACCAACCTGTATATTGACAGGAAAAAAAAGCTGTTGGTACAAATTAAATTAAATTTTTGTTTTGGGGGTCAGTCACTCAGCCGGCTTTTACAACTTTTGTTAACATCTTGGCATTAGTTTAGTCAAAAAGTTTGTGTTTGACCGATAAAAGCTGATGGTGGGTGCGTGTGTGAGCTCCTATGTAAGCAGAGGTCACATTCCCTTCCTTGCCTGTGAGCTGCTGTGTATGTATGTGCTGGAACGTGGCAGAACATCACCACCACCCGACTCCATCCCCCTTACCCCTCCTACCTCTCAGCGCCCCCCACCCCCTCCTCCAGCTCCCAGAGTGCCAGTCACACAGCCCCGTCCCTGCGCCATCTGCATATCAGCTCCAGCCTCGGCCAAAGCATTAAATTAAATCCCTGTTTGGGTTGATTAACAAATGGCTGGTGAGCTCACATAGTTATGGAGTTATTTTTTTTAATTGTTATTAAGGTTTTTTCCTGTGTTTTGTCAGTCTCGCTCTGTGCTGAAAAGCGGCATCCGACATAGCAGAGGAGCAGAGGTGTGCTGGTGTCCTCAAGGAGTGAGTCTGAGAGATAGAGCAGAGGAGAGCGCAGAGTTTAAACAAGTTTTTCTCATTTCTGCTCTGCCTGCTGAAGTTCAGCTTTTTTTTTTCTTTTTTTTTTGTACCTGTCGCATATTTAATCCTCTTTGCATTTCTCTCTCATTCTCTCCATTTTCCCCCTCTGTCCTGAAATGAATGGTTAATCAGTCTGCTAATTGAGTGGCAGTTAGTTAGTGCGTTGTTGTAATTGTCCAATCAGAAAGCTTGGAACGAACACAGTCACAGCTGATTCATCTCTGTCTCTAACTGTTTAATCCGCAAGCTGCAACTGGAGGATGTGCCAACAAGATTTATTTCTTCTAGAAAATTCCTAAGTAATGTAAAAAATGCCCTGTTTGTATTTTAGTCTGTCGCATGTAATAAGGTTTTGAGGTTTAGATCTTACATCCACTTCTTCTTCAGGCCTACACTTAAACCTGTTCTTTGGATGCTTTATAGTCTCCCCAGTAGTAGAAAACTTGAAAGAAGAACTAAAGAATCACAAATTAGTCTTTGTTTTCTGTGTTTTGAACAAATTAGGCCCAGAAGTTAAATACCTTCAAATGGATTATCCTCCTCAAAGTTCTCTTCACATTCATCTTTCAAGTCACCCACATTGTCCTGTTTTACTGATATCCCATCGTCCTGATGAGAAACAACACACTCCTGTTGTCTTAAGTGCTGTGTAGTGTAGTATTTACTAATTGGCCTTAAGGGAAAAGTAAAGTTGTGCAGAAAACTAAATGAAACTGAAGTGAGGAGTCTGAAAGAGATGGTGTGGGAAGGAGACCGGCTGTTCTGTTTTCTCCAGCAGTCCAAACTAGAGACATGTGGCTCCCCAGACAAGCTGTCCAGAGTGGGAGAGCTCGCTGGACTCATTACAGGCAGGGCCAAGACGGGATAGCTTGACAGAACACCATTGGATCATTCGGTGGATTGGAACAGTCCAAACTGAATTGTGCTGGTTTGTGTGTGTGTGTGTTTGTGTGTGTGTGTGTGTGTGTGTGTGTGTGTGTGTGTGTGTGTGTGTGTGTGTGTGTGTGTGTGTGTGTGTGTGTGTGTGTGTGTGTCCGTGCGCATGCCTGTGTTTGTTTGGAACGGCATGTGTGGACAACTGTCCATCTCCTCTCTCCGTCTGTGCCACCCCTGGCTGCCCCCTCCCCCGCCCCCCAGCGGACGTGTACACACACGCACACAAACACACTCTCATGAACACACACACTTACACATATACACGCTGTCTCGCCTGGCCAGAAGGATTGCTTAAATGTTTTCAGTTGTACTGGACAGCTGAGCGATGAAGTGGCCAGCCACAGGCTTCCATTGGTTGGACACTTCATCTAGAAACTGACTCAGAGAAATGACTGGACTTGGACCAGCAATCCAGTCATCACTGCCAGTTTATAATAGTTTTATCAGTTTAACTTTCTGTTTATCCTCATCCATTTTGTCAGTCACTACATATCCTTCTCCTATTCACTGTGAAGGTAACCAGAGGGCCTTGTGTTCGCATGAGCAAATTTGTCTACTTTTAGGTTTTTCTTAGTTATCAACAGGATCTCAACTGAAATACAGGAGCACCTCTTTAGTGCTTCAACAGGAAAAACTACAGACTGGAAACTTTTTGAAAAGTTGAGACCGAAACGTTCTGACTTCTTGACTTTGATTCTAAATTAGAGTCCTCATTTGGTTTCAGGAATATCAATTGTTTTTCTTTTTACTGATTTATGTACTGTCCTCTGTCTTCAAGTAAAACATCATGTTTTCAATAAACACCATAATACATTAGAAAAAGTAGTTTTAAAAACCCTCTTCATTTTGCTTTGCTTTCTCCAACCATCCATCCTCCCACCCCTCCCATTCAGCCCCTTTCACAGCCCTCTGTTTATCAATAGCAAGTCCTCCAAAGAAGATGCTTTGTTTCTGAAAGAACAGAAGAAGGAAATGGGAGCGGAGGGGAGAGTGGGTGGATTTGTGTGAAAAAGGAAAATAGAGACTGATAGAGGAAAGGTGTGATCTGGCAATCCTTATGACGCACCGGCACCCAACAGCTTTTTCATATCTGTCTAACTGTGTCTCCCTCTGTCCCTGTGTGGTGGTTCGAATCAGCTGCTCCCACCCCCCACCCCCCCTCCAAACCACAACACACCATAGACACATACACCTCCACCACCAGCACCACCCAGAGGTACCGGCAGGCCCCGCAGTCGCACGGTCCCTTCGGCGGAGCAGGTGTTTTTCTGCAACGTGTTAACGAGCACGGCCTGCTGTCATTTCCGCTTTAGATGGATGTCACAAATAGAACACACACACATAACACACTCTGCCTATCCTCCTATCGCAGTGAATTAGCCTAAGAAAGGTGATCAGAGCTGTTATCAAGCTTTCTGAGTCTGTGTGTGGGAATTTGCATTTTTGTTTATTAGTCTTTACAGTGTGTGTGTGTGTGTGTGTGTGTGTGTGTGTGTGTGTGTGTGTGTGTGTGTGTGTGTGTGTGTGTGTGTGTGTGTGTGTGTGTGTGTGTGTGTGTGTGTGAAGGAACGGCTGGTTAATTAAAAGAGGTTGAGACGCAGGGAACATTTGTGTGCCTCTGTGCGTCTTATTGAAGTTAAATGAGAAAGTTAAATGTTTACACAGACTTCTGAAAGTGTTGAGATTGTCACTTTTCTTTCATCAGAGCTCTGCATCTCAGAATTGCTTTAACGCTCCTGCGCACGTGCGTGTGCATTTCCATCCCTGTACTCGTACTCATTGTACTCTTACCTCCATGTGTGAATCTGCACGCGTGTGTGCTTTAATCCATGTGTGTATCGGTGCTGTTTCCACCAAGTGTTATCCGCCTCTGTGGTGTGGAAATGTTTGACACTCATGTAATCCTGCAGCGGGTCATCTGATAAAGCTGTGGTGCCACCTTAGTGCCAGTCTGTGCCAGCCAGTTGGGTAATACTCTGCTACCAGCTGCTCAGCAGATGTTGTTATTTGTTGCTGTAGTCTGAGACATGTCATCTCGTATGTGTAACGTTATCTTGTCTCATGTCGTCTCCTCTCATCTCATCCTCTTTCTTTTTCCTTTCCCTTTGGCCAGTGGTTGTTGTGTATGTGCACATGTATGTGCGGGCTTGTGTGTATTTGGTGGAGGGGTCATCACCTCGACACCTGCCCATGTATCAGCCAGATGATGTTTCTGGCAGGGACAGTTTGGTTGTTGTGCTGGTAAACATGTTTTTGTCATTTTTTACATGATAATCCGGTCTGAATCTGGCAGCACTGTGGGAGTCATAGAGCTGCTGGATGTTTGTCTGTGTAAACACTATAGTGTGTACTTCATGTGTGTGATACACTTTGGACAGATGAGCAGGCAGGCTATTAGCTGTCAAGGGAATAAAATCTGTATTTAATATCATCATCATTACTGATAATAATACTTTCTATCATAATAATCACCATTACACTGAGTGCACTACCGCCTTCAGCATCATCATTACGGTTGTGCTGATTGTTTTCCACTGAGTGTCTGTTAAAACACATTTGACTCATTTTTGTCTCTCTGTCCTCGTGTTCCTCTTTCATTGCAGGTGAGTACATAAAGAACTGGAGGCCGCGTTACTTCCTCTTGAAGACAGACGGCTCATTCATCGGCTACAAAGAGAAACCTCAGGACGCAGACCTGCCCTACCCCCTAAATAACTTCTCTGTAGCAAGTAGGTTACTTAACATCTTTATATCTTAACCTGCTTCTTTTTCTTGAGTTCACTTGTTTTAATTCTTGAAGCACTTATTTGAAGAATAATTATGTTTTGGCTAGTGCTGGGCAAGTTAACGCGTTATTTTTGCGTTAACCCGTCAATCTATTAACGCCGTTGAATATTTTATCGCACATTAGTGCATGTTGCTCACATGCTTTTATTTTGTAAATGTCTGTTGCTGACCGCGGTGGAACCAGAAGTGAAATTGGCGGAAAAACACGATGAGTAACCAAAACAAGCATGGAGAAGAGGGGCAACGCCACGGAACTTAAAGGCGCTCGCCGCTTAGTATATCAGTCCACGCGCACGGCGTGCCAGATATAAACAAACGCAGGTAGTCTGCCAGGACGAAGAGACACGATAAGAACTAGAGCCTTATTTAGCGGTGTTTTTGTGTGAAAGTAACGCGCTGAAAATTCTCTAAATAAAGCATGAATGCAGACCGATTTCAAATTTTTTTCGGTGGGAGTCCGTTTGTTTGTGTTTTTGGTCAAGTAAAAATTGGCCCCGTCTGAGTGCAGAGGAAACTGGCAGAGGAGCTGGGAGGGGGTGTTTGGTGCGAGCGCCCTGGGCTTCTGCTGCACAAAAACACTACATTAGGGGTAATTTCTGCCCTAAAACTTGTGATAGGACCTAACTTGTTCCATCCTGGAGTATCACTTTAATGCCCTGACAGTGGCAATAAGCTTTAATTTTGTATTTACATTTTGTAAATTTGATTTGCACTAAATATGTGATTTAACTATGACTGTATAACAAGTACTGATTTAGTGTTTGCATGACAGATGTTATGGCACTTTCACAACGCGATTGATTATGATTAATCAGGGAAATCATGTGATTAATTACAATTAAAAGTTTTAATCGTTGCCCAGCCCTAGTTTTGGCTCAAATATTATTTGCAAACTTTGGAATATAAGTTGATCTCTGAGAGTTATTGAGGAATCAAACATTTAATAAATCAGAAAAAGATACATAAATTTGGAAATCTGTGTGGGAGGAAAAAATGTGAGGAGACAAGACATGAAGAATAAGGGATGGAAAAAATATTGATACTGTGATATCATTTTGACTGCAGCGACCACTTGTTCCAGATATTAATATTTTACCTGTAGTTTCACATCACTTCTTAGAGAAACCTTGTGCTTTCCCCACAACTAGTGGTGATGATGATACTGTGATACCTGCAAGAAACTTTTAGTCTGGAGCAAAACCCTTTCACAGGGTATCTGCGGGGTCTTAAAAAGTCTTAAATCTAATAATTTGATTTTAAGGCCTTACAAAGTCTAAATTCCTCCTAAAATCCCCAAAAAGGTCTTAAATCAAGTTTTGAAAGGTCTTAAAAAACGATTGACGCTACTTTTGTTTAAAACATGCATTAACCTTAAGTCTCGCGCTAAAATGTTTCGATTTTTGAGGATAATTGGTAGAGCTCAAGGATATTGTGGAGGAGATCACAGCCACGGGACAAGAGCTGTGTTAGTTCCTTCTTGTGCACAGGAAAACACACACACAATGGCTGTTGGCTGTAGAGTTCCCAATATTGCTTCTCATTCTGACTTGCAAACAAATCTTGGTTCACAAAAGAGATGTTTCTGATGTTTTAAGATTGATTACGTGCTTTGTATTCCAATGTGAAAGAGCTGTGAACAAATTCCGGGCCTCCAATTTTTCTTTAAGTCTTTAGTACTTTTTTGCCAGCATCGATAAGAAATGGGTCTTAAACTGTGTACATTATGGTCTTAAAAAAGTCTCAAAAGGTCTTAAATTTAACTTGTTGAAACCTGCTGAGACCCTGCTTTCAGTTGGTAAGGAAACTGTCCTTTTCTAGGAAACTTCACCAGAGATTTAAACCCATATCTTATAGCTTAAAGGCATAGCCTGCATTCTTCAACTGATTTCTCAAATGCTTATGCAAATAATGTAACACCCCATGATATTTTGCTGAAATGCTCATGTGGCTTCAGCCCAGGGAGCCATAGTTAAATGGTACAACAGTTTATTGCATTATGTCAAAATGTGTCAAAGCATCTTGTCAGTCATCAGTCCCCACATCAGCGCTGCACTTTACAGAATTCACAGAGGGCTCTAATTAACCAGTTATCAGAATATCATCTGTCTGCACCTGGTTAACAAGCTTCATCGCATCTTTGACATGTGTAATTAGCCAGCTAATGAGTTAACAGGATTAATTTTAATGTACCTCGGTCTCATTACCACCAGCATCATTACTCATTGTTCGTTCATAAACGCAGATAGGCAGTAAACCTTTGTATCTGCTTTGCTGTCGTTTCAACTTTTAAACTAAACTCATGTCTCCTTTAAAAGGGTCACATAATAACTTTGTATGTGTAATCTCTGACATTATGGTAGACTAAACCTGAAGTTTCTCTGATTTTTTAGGCCAAATTAACACATAATGCTGGGACGGTAGTTTGAAACAGATTTCCAGAGTATTACTTTTTATCTTTGTGATTCAGTGCTCTTATATACCAGACCCTACTGCTTTGCCATAGCTATGTTAGACTAGTGTAGATTCAGAAATTCAGGCATGTATGAGAAGATTGGTTAAATACTGATACATTTAAGTTTGTCTTAATTATCCACAACATGGCAACAAGAGCAAAAGACCCTTAGCGTAATTTATTTATGACTGTAGATTTACCTGGCACCTAAATCCACATGCAAATGACATCTGTCCCAAAAGTTCTCCTAAAAAGCTGAGTAAAGAGGATGCAATCAGTAACTAAATGGTTTCACCATCACTATATCAATACTGCAAGGGCAGACAACATGGGATTTTCTCTAATTTGAAAAAGAAACAGGGTTATCTAACTGATTGATTTCATGGAAAATTATATAAAAGTAAACACGTTTGCATAAAATTATCATTTGTGTTTGTGCTCAATTTTCATGGGTGTCCTTGGGTGTATTTGTGTTTAAAACCACGATTCTGCAATATTTATGATAAAAAATTATAACACATTTCATTTATATTATAATGTAATTTACATTAACAGCAAACCTCAAAGTGCTGCAAAATGTGCATAAAATAGGAATTAAAACAAATGACAGAAATAAAACTAAGGTAAGGACAAATAAGAAAAAAAACCAGTACAAAACTGGTTGAAACAGGAACAAAAACATGTAAAGAACAGGAATATAAGCAGGAAGTCTGGAAAAACCAAGAAGGGGACGACTAGCGTATATTTTTCAAAGGCTCTTTGAAAAAAGGAGTCTTAAGTTGTTTTTTTTATGAATCGCCTGTCCGTAGGGCTTTTATGTTTCCGTACATGTGACGTGAGTATCATATTGTCATTGGTTTTTCATAAACATATAATTGATAGACTCTGGAAAAGAGGTGGATGTCGTAAAATCTTGTCTTAAATTTAAGTTGAATGACTTTGAAAAATATCTTCAGATCAAGCTAGTGAGGTCTGATGATGGAGGAGATGTTTACAGAGATTCAGAGGCTAGAACAATGGAAAAGTCAAGGAGTAAAAGGATGAGGAGAAGGAAATTTAGGACTGAAGAAGGTAGGACAAAAATGAGGGAATGAGTAATGACAGTTGAACAGAGGGACAGAGGAAGAAAGGAAAGAGTATTTGGGGAGGGGAAAGAAGGGATAGAAAAGACAGAGATGGAAGGATGATTAGGAGGAGGAAGCAGATGAAAGACCAAGAGAGGGTTGTAGAGTGAAGCTTTTGTGGAAGAGGGATAGGAACGATGGAGGATGAGGGAGGAGAGGAGGATCATCAGTGCTGAACAGACAGGGAGGAGGAGATGAAGACAGGATTGGAGAATGAGGAAAAAAGAGGGGAGAGGAAAAGAGTTTGTGGAGAGGACAAGCCAGGCCATACATCCGGCCCCGGCTGCTTGGCACAGCGCTGGCACTGCCACATCTGTTGCCCAAAGCTGGGAGGCCAGGTGGTGTGTGTGTCTACGTGTGAGTGTGTGGATACTCCTGTGTGTATGTGTTTGTTTATGCATGTGCATTTGTGCCTGTGTGTGAGTGTTTATGTGCACATGAACAACAGAAGTGGTCAGATGGAACAGAGATGGTACAGGCCTGTTCCCTGCAGAGGGACTCATACATACAAGCCTGTCGCTCACACACATGCGCTCGCATACACACACTGATGCATGAACTCACACATACCCTCTAAACTGCTACACAGATTTCACAATTGCCTGCTGTGGAAAACAACCCAATTTCGGCAACATTCAAACTTCAATATCACTTCTGTGCATGCGCGTGAGTGTGTGTGTGCGCGCACCTGTGTGTGTGTGTGTGTGTGTGTGTGTGTGCATGCTTTTTTTTCTTTAGCATTAACAATAGTATGACCTTGTGTCTAGCAGCACAGCAAGCCATGTTCACGAGTCAGGCAGTAACTTCTGAGTGTGTGTCTGGGTGTGTGTCTGAACATACATTGAGGCTCCGCTGTGAGTATGACCTGAGCCGTGTTGTCATTAACCTTCCTTTCTATATTCAGGCCGAGCCACGACGTGCTGTGCTGTGCCACACTTAAACAGAAAGTAATTGAAAGAAGGGATAGGCTGAGGACGAGAGGAGGGAAGGGAAGAGGAAAAGAGTGGAGGACAGACAAGGGTGAGGAAAGGATGGCAGGAGACATCAGGAGAGAGAAAAAAAAAAGAAGGAGAATGGGGTGATGTATGTAGCACAAAGAAGGAGTGGGTGAGATAAGGGGTCAGAAGATGGATCTTTATGTTGCTTTGCAGCAGCTCCTGTCCCCAATAAGCCGAGACACCGCTGTGGGACCATGAGGTTGCACTCCTTTCCATCTTCCCGCCCCACCTGGCTTTCTGTGCATAGGTTTCTGCATTAATGTAGTACTGGCTTACAGTATCAAATGTTTGTAAAGAAACTTGGTATGAGATTTTTTCCAGACAATTACACTTTATCTTGGAGAAGCACTTTTATTTTAAGCATCAGCCCATGAGGTTATTGTTTACTCTTACCTGTTTTTCTCAGCTCAGAAAAATGTCATGTTAAAAAAATTCCATTTAAATGAACAATGTCTCGTTTTATTATGAAATCTTAGTTGGCCTTGACATTGAAATAATAATGAGCACCACAGTCATCTGTTTAGAGCACTACTATTTAATCTTCTTGAATCTAAGTTGAGGCACCATCTTTTTGAGATTTGACAGTGAACAAAAAGCAGACATAACAAGTTTTTCAAACATTTTCTTACTCTTCAAGAAACAGTGTGTAACACTTTAAAAAATGTTCTGATGTTTCATAAACCACATCACTAATTCATTAACTGACAAAGTTGTTGGCAGTGCTTTGCAATGACAAAACAATCCAGCTTCATATCTAACTAGAACCAATGCACGATACAGCATCAAGTTAAGATTTCTGTAAAAAAAGAAATAAAATATAATTATGACTTAACAAAAAAAGAGAAAAAATCAAAAAGAAACTGATGAATGCCCTTTACACATATGTTCATTATTTTTCCAAAAAGCCCCAGGAGAAGGAGTGTTTACTTGAAATTTAGAAACATGCTGGATTGATTTTTCGCCTATCAATGAAAAACCAAACTACAAGTAACTGAGTTTACCCCCAATTAGCAACTCTTTCTTTATTAGATGTCTCTTTTCTCTCTCACGTGTTGAGCCATCACTGTGGAAACATGGACTACACTTCAACAAATACCTAACAGTAAACCTCTGACTGCTTGTTTCAGAATGCCAGCTGATGAAGACAGAGAGGCCAAAGCCAAACACCTTCATCATACGCTGCCTCCAGTGGACCACCGTCATCGAGAGGACCTTCCACGTGGACTCGCCTGATGAGAGGTCAGTTTTCCAAAGAGTCCAGAGTCTTGGCTTCTTGGCAGCATCCTGTGGTTGTTGTTGGTCAGTAAACAACTGAGATGCCTTTTCTGACTTGAGGAAGCTCTCTGTTCGCGGGGTTTTAAAATATTGTCTTTGTTATTAAGCATCAGATTATGTTTAAGTTTTTTTTTTCATAATCACAGAACACCAAATGCCAAACATTTGATCTTTAAATCATGACTTTAAAAAGTTAAGGCTGTATTATTAAAGATGCTGTAAGGGGGATCTATTTCAATTCCCCTCCCTCGCCACCTCGTGGCCCGGAGTCTCTGCACACTGTCGTAGATTACTTTTAGTGAGGCATGTGTTTGTTTTGGAATTATATGGAGATCAAATCGAAAAAAAAATTCTTTGATCAAGACAACTTTTTTACTGAAAACAAGGCGTCAAGGTAAAGTATTTATCAGTACAGTTACTTGGTGATTCGGTTTGAAACGTGACATCACGCAAACGTAGTAGCAGCCAGCCATATGTAGCGCTGTCAGCAGCCCGGTGCTCCGATGTACCTCTAGGCTAACGTAACAACAGTAAACACTGTCAGTTTTGTAAGTGGTTCAGTAGTTGTCTATATTGAGCGCAGCTAGCAGTCCGGGGCTCTAGAGACAAGACATGTCTAGACATGTCCGTAATGTGTAACGTCAGTAAATCCTGGTTAGCTGTGTCCTACCAGTCATCTACCAAGCAGAGCTAACGTAACCTCACTCTTCATTTTATTGATAGACTCTCAAGTTTGAACAGACAACTGCAGAATAACTGTGGGTTGCAATGAACATTATCACAAACAGCTTAGCCCCTGTTGTATAAAGTGATATAGCCTGAGCTTAAGGCTAATTAGCCATTAGCTCGGGCTGTATCACTCTCCAGTTAATCTTTCTTCTGCTCTTCTGTTGTTTTCTGTCCGACAGTTAGGCTCCTGAAACCACCACCACTATAAAATTAATCAAAGAAGTCGTTTTCAGCAGAGAAAGACACAGATCTCTGTGTTTCATCTCTCTCCTCTACTAAACTTCGTCAGCTGGCATGGTGTTGTCATGGAGACCTAGACCTGCCTTAAGTCAATCCAGTCCTGGTCGACCCAAACTGGAAGCTCTGAAGTAGCATATTCAAAATAACCTTTAACCAGCAATATTGGAGCTGATAATCTCATTTTAAAGTGCAGATTACAGTCAGGCATATATCTAGAAGGGAGACTTTTTCAAGATCACTTTCAAACTTCTCGCAGCCCCTTAAAAGATATATTTAAATAATATTAAAAAGAATATACATACACATAAATATAAAAATGATTTAGGTAAAAGCACAAGGGCAGCAGCATGTGTGAAGAGGTTTGTACAGTAGAAAGTCGATGTGGTTTTTCCGGTGTGCGTCTTTGAGGGAAAGAGAGAGGGTGAGAGAGACAGAGTGGAAAGGAGACCTTTCAAGTAGCGTTGGCATAAATTCTCCAGCTGCTCAGTTCCTTTCTGAGGAGCTGAGGTGTTTATCTCCAGAAAATGAACAGCTTTGCCCAGAAGACCACAGATGCTTCTGTGCATCCTTTGAGTTTGTGTGTGTCTTTTTTATGTGTGAGTGCTGCAGCTGTCTGTCCAACTTTGTCTTTGTTATATATTCCTTTATAATAGTTTTGCCTCTAAACAAAAAAATAGTAAAGTTATTATACAGCTAATAAATTTTAAGGAATATTTTATATAGTTTTGACAACTTTCAGGTCTCTAGCTGAATCACTTTGAACTCCAGATGTGTTAGCGCTGGCTGTTACACTGCATAAAGTTTAAGTATCTTCAAAAGAAGTGCTTGCCACAACTGGGTGTCTGTGCTACTCAATAAGTTTGTGTGTGTGTGGTTGTGTTACTGTATCTGTTGTACTGTACCAAAGCTGGCAGGGCTCCAGCTACCACAGTCCCAGCCGTGAGCAAGGAGGGTGGCACGTGTTGGCAAGGCGCCCGACTGTAGGCAGGCCCATTATCTCTCATTAGCAAAAAAAAAAAAAAAACCCTCATTATACAAAAAACACTCGAAACCAAGAGAGAGAGCATTTATCTGCTGCCTGACCTTGAGAGAGTTCCCATTGCTTTTCATGTAGCTACACGCACGCACATCATGGGTGCCACAAATTAAGTGCTCCATTGTTGTATGAGGAGTGTAACTTGAGTTTGCCCTTGTTTTGCAGTGTGTAGGGTATGCTCAGAAGTCTTTGCAGTAGAAAGGGATTCAGATCTTAAAAACACAAACACACACTGCTCTGTTTAAGTTCAGATGGATGTTCTTCCAGATCCCTCAAGGAAACATATGGGCATCTAACTCAAAACAAAACAAAAGACACGAGGGTGATGGTTTGGGAGTCAAACAGGTTTCATTATTATGATCTCCTCACAGCTTACACTGGGTAAGTGTATTTGAAAGGGAGCACTGGTAAATCCCAGCTCGCTCCTCCAGAGTCCCGAGGATTTCGGAATATTTGAGTATCATCTTCAGTTCACCTTAGTTCAAGCTCTGCAGTCTTTCATGCTAACATGTAACCCTTGCTTGTAGCACTGGATTAACTCTGTTTGAGTGGAGATCAGTGGGAAACAAAAATCAAAAGAGAACTCTTCCTGAGCCCAGTTCAGACTGCAGGGAGCACATTTTCATTCTCTGTCAAACATCTGAACTTTTTATTGATAAAACAACACAATCAAATATGCCCCGAAATAGATTCAACATCATTTGCAGGTTAAGGTCTGAAAGAACTTCCAAAATATTAAAAACTTCTCTTTTAGTCTCAGTTTCTCTGTTTATTTTCTCCCATCTCATCCCTCATCAGAGCAGAGGGAAGTTTGGCCCTGTGTATAAACCATTATATTCATCATCATTAAGTACAGTTAACATGTCCACACATCCTGATGCATGGCTGGCCTTCTGCTACATATGATGACCACACACACAAACACACACACGCTCTCTCTCTCTCAAACACACATACACACACAGTCACACATTCACACTGATTTTCTCTCAACAGATGTTAAACAACATCGCTAATGGAAAGTCAATGGGGAGGAACAATGTTAGCAAACAACAATGCATTGTTCCCTCTAATACATGGTTGTGTGTTTATGTACACACTTACTCATCCTCTAACACACACACACACACACACACACACACACACACACACACACACACACACACACACACACACACACACACACACACACACACACACACACACACACACACACACACACACAGATTGGTAGGCATTAGTTCTGCTTCATGATCATTGCTCATTTGGTTGATTCTCTAGCTGACCATGTTTCCCCTCTGTTAAGCAAAAAGGTGTTTATGTTAATTGAAAACATTCTAGAGCATTTAAAACCTGGTTAAAGAAGTGCTGCAGCTATTCTATTGGACAACCTTTTAAACCAGCGTGAAATTTGATACTTAAACAATGTATTCCCCTTAAGGCCGTTTCAAAATATGCATTACTTTAATATGTTTCAGTTATTATGTTTGATCAGGATAGCAGTTTTACAAGATAGAAAATCAGAGGATGTGGTAAGATCAACATCTACAAGAACAGCTGTACAGTTTTATTCTAAAAGGGACCTCTCAGTTCCTTAAGAACATGATTTAAGTATATCGGGATTTTTTGTTGTCCTGTAAGCTAAAAATAGGGATGGGCATTAATACGATTTTATTGATACCAATGCCCTTATCGATTCTGCTTATCTATCTGATTCTTTATCTATTCCCATATCAATTCTCTCTGTGATTTTCGGCACAAAAAGTGGGTTTTACAGGTTTTCTGGGTCAACAACATTAAATTGCATTTATAAACAAATAAATACGTAATTGGCCACTGCATCTGAATATCTCTGGGCGTAAATGTACAGAAATAAGTAAAAATTGCCCATCATGTGACGTTGATGAACTGTTTTGTGATATATTATTGACTCAGGTAGGCCACTTAGTGTCTTGGAGTGATTATAGCAATATTCTAAGTTGTTTGGAACCTTGCCAAAGTTATGAAGCCAGCCATTAGCCTGCACATAACTTTTCTTTCATTTGCCTACAAGTATTTTGACCTTTGGAGTTTTCAGTATTATTTACAAAGACTAATTGTGATATGTCCCTGGTATTAAAGTTTAAATTCTATTCTGAAGTTATACCTATGTGTGCTAACCATTAGTATATCAATGCAATTTTCCATGTACATCAGCATCAAGCTAGTGCTAATTTGTTTATTTTGGGTAAATAAGGAGACTTATACAGTGTTAACTGTACTGAACTGTAATCTCCTGTCAGGGAGTAATATACATTTCTTTGTGAGTTCAGATCCTCAGTAAAACTTCAGGGTAGAAAATCCTGGATCTTCTTGGGAAACGTCATCATCTGCTAAGCTAAGATAGCTGCAGCAGACTAGTCGACTTAAGCTCCCGCAGTTCTGGCTTATTGTAAAGAATCGATAAGGGAATCATTAAGCACAAAGGCTAACGATATCAGTGGATTAAAACATTTCTTATATATTCTGAACTGAAACAGGTTTTTGATTCCCATCCCGAGTTAAAAACAGTCATTATCACCACTTTGCTCCATTACAGTTCTTTTGCACTGTTATTTATTCCTTTTTATAAATCCTTAAATCATAGAAGCTACATTCCCAACTTCATTTTGAGTACCACTGTACAAGTTTGTGATTTCTCATAAGTCAATCCTCTCACTGTTTCCACACAGTCATAGTAGTAAAAAGTAGATCAAGTTACATAGCCTAATTCCTGGCAAGTTTGAATCAGGAAGTGTTTAATATTTCTCCAGAAAGTTACTAAAATAATCAAATGGTCATTAAAACACAACACATCAATTTGTTGTCTAACATCAAATGTTGAATCTTTAACCGTGAAATGAAATATGTGTAGGTAGTATTTTTTATTGTTTCACCAAACTTTGTCCTGCTGTGTGTTGTGAACTCAGAGATGAGTGGACAGAGGCCATCCAGATGGTGGCTGACAAGCTGCAGAGGCAAGAGGAGGAAAGGATTCAGTGCAGCCCCACCTCCAACATCGACAACATGGTCGAAGAGGAGATGGACATTTCCACCACCCACCATAAACGCAAGGTAACACATAGCAACAGACACGCACACGGTCATTTAATAGTTGGTCATTAATGATCACACCAAAGGTTAGTCTGGATGAGATTTTAACCTGTTGGCTGTTTTAGATGAAACATGAGGGGTCATCAAACTGGTTGGTGTCAACCATTAGGTATGGTTGACATAGTTCAAGCCATGAAATACTCATATCAATAAGAATATGTCACATTTTCAACTGTACTTTATTTAGGCAAACTTTTTGTTCACTTATGATAACATAAAATTTGAGAAACTCATTTTATTCCCTACATACAGAACAGTCCAGATTACCAGTGTGATTTTCACTATAGTACTAAAGCATTTCAATCCTTTATCATCAGCAGGGTCATTTCTTTTTATCTAATGAATCAATCACTGAGCCTCTCTTTCCTTTCATAGACAATGAGTGACTTTGATTACCTGAAACTGCTTGGCAAGGGGACCTTTGGCAAAGTGATTCTTGTCCGAGAAAAGGCAAGCGGGAAGTACTACGCCATGAAAATCCTCAAAAAAGAAGTGATCATAGCCAAGGTTAGTAGAAAGGCTGTTCATCTTTTGGTCAACTGTAATACACAATTTGATTTTCCTGGAACTTTTGAATTATAAGTAGGTGTCAGTAACAAAATTTAAATTCATCTTATGGAGTGCTGTTCCATGTTTTTACCCTGTCTGTGCAGGATGAAGTGGCTCACACACTCACAGAAAGCAGAGTACTTAAAAACACCAGACACCCTTTTCTCACTGTAAGTATCTCATGTAAACAGAACACATACGGTTTAAATTTAGACATGTGTATGCAAATGTACTGACATCTGCAGAAGTGTCACACACACACACACACACACACACACACACACACACACACACACACACACACACACACACACACACACACACACACACACACACACACACACAGCATATTGATCCTATACATACCTATGTCTCTTGAGGCTAATTATGAGTGAGGAACCATATTGTTGTCCATTAACGGCTGCATTTGTTTGCCATACATTCAGCCTTTGATGTAAACATCCACACTTTAGCAGCTACTCATATTTATCACACGCTGTTCACACACACACATGCACACATACACACATACACACAAACACACACACACACACTGTTGTGAGAGCAATTACAGTTCACGTTTGAGTTTACCCCATCGCACCTGCAGCCACAAAGAGATAGGAGTAACTGTTTATCAGCTTTGTCCCTCAAAAGAAAATATGCACACAAAGTTAGTCGCTTTGAGTGAGAAAATACAGGCATGAACAGTTTAAGCTACAAATGATCACGTTTTGGTGCCCCTGCTGTTACACCCTAAATATAGGACTAAACCCTTGTCTCTGCAAAATTGTTCAGTCATTGTCCTCACTGGCTTTGTATCTTGAGTGCATGTTGGAGACAGGTGCTTTACTCCTCATTTGACCTAAAATTATAATATTTGATTCAAGTTATGGCTGTGTTCAAATCTGTGTGTGTGTATATGTGCTGTTCTAAATAGAAAAGAAAACTATTGTGACAGTAAATGGTCCTGGTTGTTAGCACTTATTTGTTGTCAGTCATGCAGCACTCTGGGATAAATCTGGCTCACATTGTGCTCTAAAATTAAGTACATGTGACTACACAATTGCCAGTTTTCAATCAAACAGAAAGACAGACAAGATAAACATTCAAAGTGTTTAAATCTGTACAGACACATTTAAATTGTGTTAATCTTACTCTGTGTGTGGCTCCTGTTACAGTCACTGAAGTATTCATTCCAGACCAAGGACCGTCTGTGTTTTGTCATGGAGTATGTAAATGGGGGAGAGGTAAGTCACACCCACTCAGTTTGATGTATTTAAAGAGCAAACTAAACAAAAGGGGACAAAGAACTTGCACAGGCTTCTTATTTTTATTTCAAGTTGAAAACACTGTTCTTTAAGAACCTCTGTCCCCTCGACTAATATGTTCCCTCTAAACTACAGTCCCAAAAGGTTAGAAGTTTTACTTTTTCACATCAGACATATTGAATGCTCTGAGAAAAAAACTTCTAATATGCAATCAAAACAAATCTGAAGATACTTTTTTGGGTAAAACACACCTTCCCAGTCATAGTTAGACCTCACATAGTCCACTGAACAACAATATCACACTGAAAGCTTGAAATCATAAATCTTGGTTTTAAGGTAAAAGACGAGGATTGCCCAGTCTAGATTTTGCATCTCATAAAATTTCCAAAATTAGATTGTAACACAAGGTCATTTATTTTGCTTTTACTTTTCTTGTTTAGATTTATATTAAAGGGACTGTGAGGAGTTTCTAAGTGATGTTAAAAAGTCTCACTTCTAGATATATGCCTGATTGTAATCCACAACCTAAATTGAGATTATCAGCACCAAAGATATTTTTTTGCTTCTCGATTGGAGTGGACATGACAATTTATGTCATGTTAATTTCCCTATGGCAACACCACGCCGTCCAGCAAAGTTTAGCAGTGAGACGAGAGATCTGTTTTTTTGTCTTGGATCAATTTTATGGTAGACACTAGAGCCTAACTGCTTTGACAGAAAAAGGACAGAAGAGCAGAAGAAAGCTAAATGGGAGAGTGATAGAGCACGAGCTAAAGGCTAAAACACAGGCTAAGCTGTTAGTGGTAATATTTGTTCTGACCCACATGCAGCAATTATTCTGCAGTGGTCTGCTCAAACTTGAGAGTCTATCAGAAAAATGAAGAGTGAGGTTGTGTTAGCTCTGTGTGGTAGATGAGCACTGGTAGTGATTCACTTAAAGTACAAATATGTCTCATATCAGGCTGTGAATGGCTTAAATATAGCTGGCTACTAAACTACAGTACAAACTGAGTTTACAGAGTTCTTGTTGTCACCTTTTAAATAATAGTGCTAAATAACTGCAAATCAATATCTGACCCCATCATTTTGTATCTGATAAAAAGTTGTCTTGAGCAAAAAAAAAAAAAAGTAGTGTTAAAAAGAAGAGCTGATCTCCTTTCATATGATCTGATCTGTAACACAAACATGCCATAGTAAGAGTCACATCCTCACAGCTGTGGATGCAAGTGCTCACAGGAAACAGTCTTTGTCCTGGAAAAACACTCGCGTTTCCAGATAGTCTCTCCAGATTTTATTGATGACCTTTGGATTTTAAAATTAACTTGCTAAAAAAAAAATCTGAAGACTTTTGACCCACCTGTGCCTGAGCTTTCTCACAGAGCAGTTGATGCAGATCTGCTGGCTGTGTTTCTAGCTTACAGCAAGTAACCACAGGTGATCAAGCCTTAGCAGTTGAAGCTCTCTGAGGAAATCTCAGGAAATTGCAAAAAGACAGGGAACATCTTTAGCTTCTCTTTAAATCATCCTTTTTGAACTTACATTTATAAAACAGCTTGTATTAAGTCTTAAAGTAACAGGTATTTTTAGCTGGTTTATAAATGTGCTTCCCAGATTCACAACTTTGTCATGGTGTACTTCTATTTGATCTGAGGTGTGAGAATCTGCACAAACCTTTCAGCAAGGAATGTTTAGAGATGCAAACACTCGACGAGCTGCTGAAGTTTAATTGTTGACTGCTGTCTAAGAGTTGATTTGCCAACCAACTGGCCTCTGGCTCGCCTTCTTATCTCTCTTTCTTGCTCCATCCGTCTCCTGCTTCTGTCTATTTATGAACACACCTATGGGGCAGATACAGCCAGAATGACAGTCGGAGATGAAATGAGTTTGGATTCCACCACATCTCCACTTCTCAGGTTTTTAATCGGGGCCGTTTTTTGCAATCTTGGTTCATTCCCTGAGTGTAACTGTCACCTGCTCCCCTCCCAGTTAGTTAGGAAGTTCAGCCAGCGCCAGGCCTGAGCACACACTCCTTCACACACTAATAACACCAGCAGACATATTCATACTTCTACCAACACACACACTCACGCATACACACAAACACACTCGGCAAATTTTACCTCAACGGACAAATTGTGACCAAAGATGCCCCACAAACAGACACACACACACACATGTACACACATACACAACCCATTACAAACCTGCCACAGTCACAGCTGCCAGTACACTGATGAAGGCCCACCTGTCGTGTTACCCCATCTCACCGCAACCCCCATCTCACACACACACACACACACACACACACAAACACACACATTTTATACCAGGACACCATCCGAGCAAGGTGGTCTGTGAGCATCACTCCAGCGGCCATATGCAAACCTCCCTGAACAATTAATGGAGGGATGTGTGCCCCTTGGCCTCATGGGTAATTTGTACGTCTTGACTGGTGCGCCGCAGCAGGCTGGTGCCATTTTAGTGCCACATGTGTAGCAGTATGACAGGATGACAACTAAGGGCCAGGAAGAGAAAGAGACGGAAGGAATAAATGTGAGGTGACGGATGTAACAGGAAGACAGGAGAGAAAACAGGGGTCAAGCTACCAGAGAAAAAGGAGATGTGTACTCTTTTAGGTATGAGAAGAATCATCCTGCCAAAAACAGATATGAGAATGGAGCAAATGAAGATGGAGGCTCAAGGGGCAAGGCCAGTTAGGCCACTAATGAGTGCTGCACTGGAGGCTGTGGGGATGAGAAGGGAGGAGGAGTGGTGGTGGCGGTCGGCCTGTCTTTAACTAGACTGGTGTATTGATTAAACCCTTGATTTGGCCCCCGTCACCAAACTCCACGCCAGCAGCGTGCCAACCGAGCCCAGAGGGTAACGTGGAAGAGGTATGACAGTGTGTGTGCGGTGACGGGGCTGCTAGATGAGGCGCCAGCTGCTGAGCGCCTCCACCCACCCTCCACCAAGGCAGCTCCCCCAACACCCACCCAACCCCATCTCTACATACACCCCTCTGCTCACCCTCCCCTCCGCTATCTATCATCTCAATATGGTGCAGGCAGCCAGTTTGTGTTGTGCTAATTTCCTCCAATAAATCAGTAATTATTGCTGTGCCGTCCCTGCTGTCTCCCCCCTCTCTCTTTCCCTCCCCCAACCCCCCGCCCCTCTTCATCTCCCTCACCCTCTTTTTGCCTCCCTCTTTCTCCCGCAGCTGTTTTTCCATTTGTCCAGAGAACGGGTGTTCTCAGAAGAGCGCACGCGCTTCTATGGTGCCGAGATCGTCTCGGCTCTTGACTACCTGCACTCAGCCAAGATTGTGTACCGGGACCTCAAGGTAAACAGAAGCAGAGAGCGGAGGCTGGTTGGGGGGCATGGATCAGAGTGATGAGATATTCAAGGGAAAACTTTTTTTCCAGTCCCCTTCATCCAGCAGAGACGTAGCACAAGATGTGCCATAATTAAAGAGAAGGACAGGGACAGGCTCACACACACACACCAGTAGTAAAAAAAAGTGAGGGAGCTGGAGGAAGGGGGAGGGGGAGACTGCTGATGCCACAGAGGTAGAGAGGTAGATGGCTCTGTCTGAGCGTCTGCCTGGCAGCCCTGGCCCTGGCCCCGCTCACAGCAGCCAAGAAAACAGAAAGGAGGAAAAAGCAGAACGAGAGCGAGAAAAACACTTCAGCCATTAAAATTAAAAGGTTGAGTGGCTTCACTACATGCCTGAAGTTTATTTCCCTCCTCTGCTTGAAGTGTGTGTGTCTGAGTGTGTGTCTGCCTCTATGTGGGGTTAAACATTATGCTTTTTCTCACCTTGTCAGCTTCTGCTCTTGTCATTCAGAGCATTGAGACCTTGACAGTGTTTCCTGTTCAGTGAACAAAGAAACAAAGTATTTTTTGGTTCTCAGCCACTCATTGTAGGATTAAATATTATTCAGAAAATCTGATGAAAACTGCTTGGATTCCAGCCAGTTCAATACTTAGAGTAACTATAGGCTGTGTATTATCAAAACTACAGGGTTGTCTTTTGCTGACTTTTTGAGGTAAAAGCTGTATAGTTGGCATTTGTGTCATTGTTTTAATATTTTGTATTTCCCTCCCAGTTGGAAAACCTGATGCTGGACAAAGACGGCCACATCAAGATCACTGACTTTGGTCTGTGCAAAGAGGGCATCACAGATGCTGCTACTATGAAAACTTTCTGTGGCACGCCAGAGTACCTGGCACCTGAGGTAACTAATTTGTTTCCTTTAAATCGGTTTTCTATTATCTCAGATTTTCTTTTGATTTCATTGTTCATGTTTTTTTTTCATGTTTCTTTTATCTCAATGTTCTCTTTTTTCCTGTTCATCACCTTTAAAGAAGTATTTCTTCCACAACAAAGAGTGATTCTTTACATGTTTCAGCTTTTTTCTGTCACTGCCTTCATGTTTTGAGCTTCATCACCATTAATTTGTTGTGCTGAATAAACTTAACTTCAGGATTGTTGTAAATCACACTTTAAAGTATTTTGCGAAGTTTACTATAATGTCATATTGTCTAGTCTTAATGTTTTGTAAGATTCAAGAAATGTATTTGCTTCAAAAGCCCAGGATGAGTGATGAGAACCAGGAGGATATCTAGGATCAAATACATCTAAATGCACACTTCTTAAAATCACATTTTGTACAGGTACAATCATGTGATGGTGTTATGTTACTAAATGAATCAGTGTAGCATTAGGTAGAAGAAGAAAAAGATGTGATGGCTGAATTAAGGGTTACCGTGTAATTTGCTATGCTCATATGACATATGGGTTAATGTTCATATCCACATCATGACAGAAATTAAAAGTTCATGCTTTAGGACTCTGCAGACTGACTGCAGCTTTGAGGTGCATAAAGCATCCTCTGCAATATTAAGACATATTGTGAACCACATACCCACAATTCTCTGCTTTATGTAAGGATTTGAAAGCTTCCTATAGTGCAATTTATGTATGTACATTTTAATTTGCAGATTTCACAGGCAAAAAATTACCATAAAATCATGATAAACAGTAAATATGCAGCTTGTGTGTGTGAATGAGGGTGTTGGTTGAATAAAAAAAGAGGGCACATCACAACGCTTACACACAAAAACACACACAACTTCAATATATTAAGAGCTTTATTTTTTTAAGTCATCCACTGTCCAGCCATCAGCGCTGCTTCCCTGTGAGGCCAGCAGATCAACTGGCGAGAGCCTTGCAGCTCTGTGGGTGGTGGAGACAGAGCAATAGAGATGTGGAGATGAAGGCAGGCACGAGAGGAGTAGCATAGTGTATATCCCACTTGAAAAAGTATGGAGGACAATTTGGCGCAGCATTTTGTGCTTTTTTTTTTAGAGTCCCTTCCCTTGCGTGCCAAAAGCTGATTGGAGGCTGTTGGTTATTTTTCACAGGATGTGCGTCTGTGTGCATTTATGTGTGCGTGCGCGTGTATGCCGTGTGTGTGATTGCAGTAGAAAGTGCGGGCTAAAGCGAGGCAGATGGCGGCAGATGGGCGAGGTTGGAGGAAGGTGCTCGGAAAAAACCTGGAAATCTACACCACCGCCGCCGCCACTCACCCGCCCGCACGCTCTGCTCGCCCGCCCGCGTGTAAAAATAACACAGTTTGCTCAGAGCCAAGTTACAGAGATGCAAAGTAGCCGGGATTAAAAAGAGAAAGGGGGAGGTGGGGGTTGAAGACAGAGGAGGATGAGAAGGGAGAGAAAATATTTCAGGGTTACAGGAGTGAAATTCAGACAGTACCCGTGTTTGCCGTCAGTGAAAAGGGCAGATGAGATGTGAATAAAAAAGGGTTGTCTGCTGCGTGCCTGAAGGAGCTTACTGACATATACTTCAGCAGCACAAAGCTTTAAATTAAACAACTCTTCGGCTAATTTTGTAAAGCAATGAAGTGTTTTTGCCTGTTTTAAGGATGGTCAAAAATGGAAAAAGATTAGTGTGAGATTAATTAACAATAGGCAATGTAAGGTCCTTTGAAAGAGATGGAACAGGATCAGAGAAAACACATGGAGAGTGTTTTCTCATATTTTTGTTGTTTGACACATTTCCTTGTGGCTATTTTCTTAAGTGTTAAAGGGGATGGATTTGGGAATTTTCCATGTATTTGTTTGTTTTCATTTTGTTTGTATGTTGTGTAGGTTTGGCATTGTGTTTTTTCTGCAACCGTACGTCTTTCATAAACATAGCAGTGCAGTCAGCCATTAGTTAAAGATTGAAAAACTGTCACAACAGTGTCAACATTAATGGAGTTCCACATGGTGACACTCTTGAGGTAGAAGGTCTCTATGTGACACTGACAATGTGTGAGTGTGTGTTCACTGTGCGGAGGATATGAGGTCTGTGTCTGTGTGTGTGTGTGTGTGTGTGTGTGTGTGTGTGTGTGTGTGTGTGTGTGTGTGTGTGTGTGTGTGTGTGTGTGTGTGTGTGTGTGTGTGTGTTTGTGTTCCCTGTAGCCTGCTGGGTATCTGGGCTGGTACAGCCACAGGCTGTGTGTGCCCGTCCCATCCCATCTCGTCCTGTCCAGGCTGCCAAAGCTCCCGTCCCGCAAGCAGCATCTATCTGCCACATGGCTGCCCCAACAGGGACCAGGACAGGACAAGACCTTCTCCCTCTCGGCAGAGCCCTTCTTTCCTCTTCCCCTCTCTTCTGCTCATTTCTCTCATTGGAAACTTCTTCAGTTTTGTCCTATTTATTTATTCCCTCTTTTCTAAAAATTACACACATAGCCACACATATTGCACTGTGCACATACGCACACACATAAACACACACTCTCACATACTTCCATGCCTCGATGCCTAGGGCTGTGGGGCAACATTCTGGCTCTGTGTGGATTAATCTGCTCCCTGCTTGCAAGCGAGCTGCCACTACTTTCTTTGGTCCCAGGACACACACACACACACACACACACACACACACACACACACACACACACACACACACACACACACACACACACACAAATAAACTTACAGGAGCATACATATACATGCCCAACTGGACAGGTTTAGAAAACATTTCTGTACCTTCTTTTGTACAAAGGCTCGACACCCAGCCCCACAGATCAGCATAGAAAAGCTGCTTCCTTTGAATTTCAAAACACACACTATGCATTTGTGTGTATGTGTGTGGGTGTGTGTCCCTCCTCAAGGTGCAGGGACTGAAACAACACCAAACATCTCATAGTTTGCATCACTCACAAAACTTTATGAATTTGATGAGGATGGATAAATATTCCATCTGCTGTGCGTGTGTGTGCCTGACAGTCTCCCAGCAGTCTAAGCCAGTGTTATCCCTCCAGCCGTACCAATCAATAGTATATCTGGAGCTGGCGGCGCACTGCGTTCCCCCAGCTCCTCTCTGCATCTGCCAACAGGGGTGACCGGCTTAATGTTCAAATTACACACACACACACAAACACACACACGCGCAAACACACAGATTCACACATAAAATAACACTCATAACTCTCTTATTCACTTCCACGCACATGTTGACTTGCACACTCTGAAGCAGCCGCCTGCATCATTAGCAGTTTAGTGCTGAGTGTGTGAGCTCAGTCAGTTAATGACCAGCTTTCTGTGGTTATTTGGCTGCTGTGGAAACTCACAGGCAGCTGTGTGTAGGTTCTTCTCACCTGGTGTTGCTTCACTGTCGCATTAAGCATCATTTACAGATCAAGTTAAACATGAAATTTATTTTACCGCCTTCATGTGATGCTTGATGTCAAAACAATTAGGCTGTTCCACCTATTTTTAGAGCCCTGCAGTTTGACTTTAATTAAAAAAACAGCAACTGTAATGCAGGATTCCTGATCTACAGCTATGTCACGTTTTGTATAATAGTTAATAGTTAAATTCTCCTCATCCTCTCCATTAAATTGCCATTTTTAATTCCTAAAACACAACTATTTAGTTTTTCATGAGTCTGAAAATATTGTTACTCTGAAAAATCTCATTTCAAGTTTTGAAGTCTTTGGTCAAATTTCAGTTAAGCAGCTGTTTTTTTAATCTATCAGTGTACAGTTTGGATTATTATGCCTTTATGTACTTAAGGTGCTCAGGGTTCTGTCTTCATCTGCCAACATCTCTGCTGTCAGCAGCCATCAGTTAATTTACTGTTTAGTTCTCGATCTTTTAGTATTGTGACATTTACTGTAGAGTTGGATTGGATTATTTATTTTTGTACCATTTATAACAATGTCAAAAACATGTTTTTGTGAAAGCATGTAGTTGTTTTTGTCTGTAAGAGTGCGCTCACGTCCACTCTGCCGGCTCCATTATTAACAGTGAGTGAGATGTTATTATTGGCGAGATGTACAACATATGCTGTTCTGGCTGTTTTCCAGCTCTGCCTGTCAGTTGGTCTGTCAGTCACACACAAACACACATGCAACTAAAGCATGCATGCATACACAAACACACATCATGTTAATAAGACTATCATGTTAATGAGGACTGCAAAAGCACCCAAAATACCTCTCCTCCTAAATCTGCCTCTCTTTCCCTCATCCTTTTTTTTCCAGAGGTGAGTGAAGGGGCGCTTGAGAAGATGAAAGAGCAGGGAGAAGTGAGGGAAGAAGTGATTAGAGGACAGAGAAGGCAGGATAAGACAGGATGGAGAGAGGAGACATAAGGAGAGCAAGCAGGAAATAGACGCAGGAAGGCAGCCCAGACATAAGACTTTGATTCAGGAGCAACAGAACCTTTCTCCTTCTCACACACACACAGACACACACTCAGTTCACATTGCTGTACCTGTGCTAGCTAGCTCTGAGGTTGATCGGCCCTGACCCGTGTTGCGGGCTGTTCCTGCCTTTTCCATCCAGAGACGGTCCCTCTCTGTGTCTGCCAGGAGAGGATCAGTGTGCCAGGGAGAGCTGGCAGGGACCAGAGGGGGCATCTGGTGGGCCACGCCAGCTTGCTGACTCCCTTACTGTAACAGGGGCCTCTGAAGACCTGCCATCCCAGGATGTTTGCCTCTGCATGTTTGTGTCTCTGTACAGAGAGAGAAGGGGGGCTGCTGTCTGCTCCTCGGTCCTTGTTGTCTGTACAGACATTTCTGATCATCTTAGAAAACGTACACGTTTCTTTTTTATATTCTTCCTTGAGCAAAACAATTTGACTCTCCTCATCTGTCTCTTCATTAAATATCGAGGGCATTGTCCAGTAAAATAAATGCAGAATTTAAGCAGATGCCCTACTAACCAAATAGTCCCATTAAAAAAAAACTATATTGAAATGTGTATGTGTTAACTTCTCCTCAGGTCCTGGAGGACAACGACTACGGGCGGGCAGTAGACTGGTGGGGTTTGGGTGTGGTGACGTATGAGATGATGTGTGGCCGCCTACCATTCTACAACCAGGACCACGAGAAGCTCTTTGAACTCATTCTCATGGAGGACATCAAGTTTCCACGCACTCTGTCGGCCGATGCCAAGTCCCTGCTGTCAGGCCTGCTCATCAAAGACCCTAACAAACGGTGTGTGTGTGAAGTCTGGTGAAGGAAACTGCTTATTTGTAAAAAATTTGTAGGGATGTTTCTGACAAAAGAAAAGAAAAATGGGCAAAAGAAAATGCTCTCTTTGGCAATCCATAATGTTTCATTAACTAACTGTCCTCTTGTCTTTGGTCCTCTGGAAGATTTCTAATCACCTTTCTGAATACCAAAAACAAGAGTTCTCATATTTTGTAAAGAAAAGTAATAAAAGTCTCCTCATCACCTTGGATGGCTTTCATTCGTTTGATAACCGTTTGGTTTTTGGTGTAGATAAAAATCTGCCTCTACTGATCTTAGTTTTGTTTTATGACATTCCTCTCCTTTCCTGTCTCTTTCTCTCCTCCCCTCTTCTCCAGGCTTGGTGGAGGACCAGATGACGCTAAAGAAATAATGAGACACAGCTTCTTCTCTGGTGTGGACTGGCAGGATGTCTATGACAAAAAGGTAACATGGGGATAAATCTGTATGACAAAGACGTTTCAGTGTAACATGATCAGGTGAAGTGACTTGATTTAAAGATATTTACTAACAGTATACAGAGACTCTGAGTTAACTTGTGTCACACTCTGTAAAACACAAGTTTGTTAACATCAGAGCAGGCAGCAGTGAAGCAGTGTAAAGCAAAGGCAATATGAAAGGTGAGATATTTTGTCCTGGAGGTTTATCAGTGCGTTGTTAGCATGTATAACACCATAAAGCCTGGATTAAATCCATGTGGAAACACCCACAGCATATCAGACAGGTGCTGAGATTGATGTGATGCCCCTGAAGACTTATTAACCCCTTAACCTTCCCCCCAAAATGCCAAACACCCCTGTTTTGTTATTATTATTATTATTATTATTATTATTATTATTATTATTATTATTATTATTATTATAACTTTTATATAGTTGTTGAAGTATAAAATAGAAATTGAACAATTTTTCCTCACCTGGATATTTCATGCATAGGCACGTAAAAGGATGAAGATACGGAATTGAAACTTAAGATATGGTCAAACGGAGGCTGGTTCTATAAGATGCCAGTGTTTAAGCTCGGTTGTCTGAACAGTTGTTTCCAGGAACGTGATTTTAATCCATTATCTTGTGTTTTATGGACTGTACTTTGTCTCTTTTGTGATTCTTGTCTGTAACCAAGGTTGTAATCGTTAACTAAAACGAAACTAAAAACGAAAACTGAAATTTAAAATACATTGCAGTTAACTCAAACTACCGTAATAAAAACTAGAAAAGAAAAGAAAAACGATAAGTAAACTAAAACTGTATCTTGTGTTCATAAAACTAACTCTAACTAAAATTATAGACAAAATTTCCTTATTTATAATTTCTAACAATATTAATAGCCTTTAGAATTTAAATTAATCCGCCACATTTTCCCAACCAATTTTTAACAGTTTTCGGACGTGCTTGTTTACTGCACTGACTGGCTGTGCACTGTACTGCGACAAAACGTAGGGGAGCAATGAATCAGAGCATCTGTAATAGTTTAATTACATGTGAGTCTGACTTTATTGTTACAGAGTCCAAGTTTCCAATTATTAACGCTCATATTATATTGTTTTATTTAATTTATGCTTATATTTTTTATACTAAGTTTATATTATTTTCATGTGTTTAATGCAGCAGCCAACAGTTCAGTATCAGCATTGACTGAGCAGTGAGCGCTATGATGGACTTGAAATTAAACAGTATGACAAAATATTTACTCTGACCTTTTTGAATCCTGCACCTGGTTAATAAGGTATGAAAAAACTAAAACTAAACTGAAACTAAACTAAAACTAAGCCTTTTTGCAAAAATCAAAACTAAATAAAAACTAGAATGCTCACTCTAAAACTAATTAAAAACTAAACTGTAATGAGAAAAACGATGTCAAAACTAACTAAAACTAAACTATAATGACAAATCCAAAACTATTATAACCTTGTCTGTAACTTGGTGTTTTTTGCTGCTTCCTGTCTTGGCCAGGTCTCCCTTGAAAAAGAGGTTTTTAATCTCAATGGGACCAACCTGGTTAAATAAAGGTTAGATAAAAAAAATCAAATCAAATCAAAGAAATGAGGTGTCAATCAAAGGGATTACAATTTTAATAATATAGTTTTGATATTTGAAACGTGTTGCAGAATCTACAAGGCTCTGTGGCCAAATCTAAGTGAAAACAAAAATTCACTCACACAATGAAAGAGAAATTTTACGCATTGAAACATCAACTTCAACTTAACTTCATCTTTCCGTCTTTCCATGCCTTGGCCTCAGATGGTCCCCCCCTTCAAGCCTCAGGTGACGTCTGAGACAGACACCAGATACTTTGATGAAGAGTTCACAGCCCAGACCATCACAATCACTCCACCAGAGAAATGTAAGGCTCTACTGTGTCTGTCTTTCTCTGTCTTGTTTTTTGATGTGTCTGCACAAAGCTTAAAAAAATACCCACTTTCATTCCTTAAACAGCTGGAAATACTACAAGTGGAAAAAAGTATAGAAATATGCCATGTAAAGGGAAAAAAAACTGTTCTTTAAACCAAAAAGGATTATGAATGAGAGGATCATAATGTGTTAAAAGATTATTTCATTACAAATAGAATCAGAATTGTTTGGAGTGAAAGTTTGTTTTTTGTTCTTCAGGAGACATCTTAATTTATATTAACTGCTGAAACAAACACTGAAAATTGCCGTTGTGTGTTTATTTCAAGTGTCTGTAATAGTCCTCGGGCCACATGCAGCACTTCACAGGCTTTGAAATAAAGACGTCGGCTTTCAAAATGTTCCGGCACTGAATTATGCATGAGTGGAACTGATGTGTTTGTCTGCGCTAACGTGAGGTTCCACTTGTTTTGTAGGTCGCGCATCAGTTAGTTAGCAGGAGATTGGCACATCAAAGAGGAGCTTGATAATTGAAACCTGTTCTGTTTGAATCTCCAGCACAGCAACATGACACAAAGACAATATAATGTCATGTTTATGGTGTTAGATGATAAAATCAATCTTAGAGAAATACATGTTCTTAGTTGATGTGCTTGATTTGTCTGAAAAGTAATTATAAATGGTGGTTAAGTCAGTCGTTATCTCCTTCTTTCTGTAGTTGACGAGGACGGGATGGACTGCCTGGATAACGAGAGAAGGCCGCACTTCCCTCAGTTTTCCTACTCTGCCAGTGGGCGGGAATGAACTGTCCTTCAAGTTGACATCATCACAGCTGGTCTCTGAGATCATCAGCGTGGGACAAAAAGAACCACAGCTATGAACTGACCTGGAGTGACCCTGACTTGAGGGATTCTGCCCTTTTCCTCCTCTCTTTTTCACCTCTCCAGTCCGCTTCTCTCCTGTTTTGTGATTCCTCTCTCAATCTCTGAGAGGAGATTTTCCTGACTAAATTTCTCTCTAGTCCTGCACTGCGACCCTGATGTGATCTGGACTTTTAAGTGATCAGTTACTGTGTAATGTCCCTTTAAAGACAGGAGCATTACCTATGGCCTGCTGTGCTTTGACATGTGTCAGTCCCACAAAATCTTGGTGACACAAACATTTCTGATGAAGTGAGAATGCATTCAGCTGATGCATTAAAGGAGACAGTGTGGTGGCTTACAGCAGATAGAGCATTTTAAGTCATTCAAACCCAAACTGCCATTACTGGTTGTATCTCAGGCTTTTACAAACCGACAGATACTCACACAAATACTTCTGGGATTGATTGAGGCTGCCTGGCGTTGAAGAAGCAGTTGTCATCAGTGAGCAGAACCTTACACACCTCATGTCGTCAAGCAGGATTTGACTCAGGTTTTGCTCAGTGCAAATCATTATTGTTGTTGCTGCTATTTCAACTACTACAACTACTACAGGTACTACTACTGCTACTCCTATACTACTGCTACTACTACAACCTGGTGCTACACTAGCTTAATGCTGCAGATCATCATACAGGCGCCAGCAACACATGAAACACCTGTATTTAACGTCTATGCTTGTATAGCTACAGAACAGGTGTCGCTACTGCTCCTAATGCACAGCTAATACATATAAGCTAGGAAGATTGGGTACAGTGTGTGTGTGTGTGTGTGTGAGTGCGTGTGTGTGTGTGAGTGCGTGTGTGTGTGCACATGTGAGTTTGTGTTTAAGACCACACCTCAAAGCACAGCAGCTCAGCACGTGTAGCTCCTCAACAATACGCTTCAGTGTGTTACTCACAATCCAGTGCAAGGTGGTTAATACATCAATCACTGCAGAGGTTAAAACGAGAGGAGAACCATTTGTTTGAATGTTTCACCCCGTTTTTTTTTATTATTATTATTTATTTCTCAAGAAGGTTTAAATGTCTTCTGTCCCAAAAGGGAAAAAAGAAAAGGTACTGTGTGTCAATGACAGAAAGCTTTACTGTGACATTTTGTCGTCATGGCTTTAGGAACCACACAGCTGTACCTCTCTGCCTGTGTGCGTGTGTGTGTGTGTGTGTGTGCGCGTGTGTGTGCATGGGAAGAGAAAATGCAGCAGAAGCAGGTTCAGCGCAGAATGACGCAGAAGTCCATGATGGTGTCCTGGCATTGTGATGACAGGAGAGACAGAGAGAAAGTACAGGTGATTAAAAACTCCAAGAATGATATGAAAGATTATAATGTGATCATGTCTGATGTAACGATGAGAGAGGTAATGACTGATTTCCTGTAAGTTTCTTCTAAAGGTATTTTTAAAAAAAGACATCATGGTCTGTGAGAAGGTACACATCAACATATATATATATATATATATATATATATATATATATATATATATATATATATATATATATATATATGTTTTATTTATTGTTCTACTCATTGGTTTTATATTTAACTTTTTCTATTGTTATTACATTATTCTAGAAAACAAAAAACTATTTCTTAGGGCCAAGATGAAAAAAGGCACCTCAAGAAACAAAAAGGCTGATGAATGTAGGAGGGAAAGCAGATCGCCTTCCTGCTCCGTTGTTTGTTTAAATGTTTTTTGTTTGTGCTGTTTTGTGACCAAAATGTGACAGCCGAGAGGTGACAGGACACACTAGAGAAAGACGCTTACCACAAAAGTTCCTGATTGGATGTTAACTGTTGTCTCCTCCATATTTTTAATCTTACCTCAGCTGTGTATGAGACTGAGGTAGAGGAAGACGAGCAGAAAGACGGAGAGGAAGATGAGCAGAAAGAAACAAGAGAAGCACAGAAGAGTGAATGTAGCGAGGTAAGGATGAAGGGATTAAACACTGAGCTGTGACTGTAAATGTTTACTGTAAGTGAAGAGAAGGAGTAGAGGAGACAGTCATTAAAGTGGCGTAATGTGAGTTTGTGAGATCGTCCAGTCAGTTCAGGTGAACAGATGTGAAAAAGCATTAATGCAGATAAATGTAAAGCTTTGGGATGCTCCAACCTCTGGACCATCCCTGCACAGTTCTGTCTTTAACGTGTCCTGTCATTTCTGCGGCCTGGGCTCCGTTTGCGTTGTTATGTCTTCCAGTCTGACCATCAAGATTTTAAATCCCCTCTATTTCTTTGTCTTCAATTGCCAGTAAGCCTTATGGTTTAATGTAGAATGATTCAGAAACTTCAACATTCAGCACTTCAGTCCAAAATGAAAACCAGAAGCGAGGGAATATATTTTTAAAAAATGAAATCTAAATTGCATGAAATCATTTGGAAGACGCCACCTTCAACATCTGGACGACCATGAATAAAAAAGGAGCACCAGGGGATGTGCTCTAACTAGACACAAGAAATTGTATTCTAGTATATTTATTTAAATGTTTTAATATGATGAATAACTTGAATTTCTTTTCTATTATATTTATTTCATGTCATTTGTTTGAAGGTTCAGCAGTAAGGGGGTGTAGTTGTGTTTCACTCTGCAGTTAAAGTCGTCAGACTTTCTTCTTTAAATAAATGCCTCCATTTTTTTCTTTACAGATCTCTCTGATACAACGCATTACCTGTTTTTCCGCTGCTTTAAAGTTCACATGCTTTACTTTTGCACATTAAATTTGCTGTTCGCTTGCAAAGGCGCTTTATGGCAGAAAGTATAAAAGGATGGTGCTAGCCTGCATGCTGTAGTCCTCCTCTGTCCGCACTACCAGTCCTGTGTCAAAGTGGCACTCAGAACTCTAATGAAAAGTACTTCTCTGTGATCGATTGAGCCTGTCTGGCACAGCCCAGGCAGCCGAATCCCACCCAGCTGGCACCCTCGACAGGCTCAAGCAAACGCTCCCAAGTATTTGGAAGGATTTCAGCTTTGATTTGACCCAGGTCTGCGAGTGACTGAGGAGTTCTAGCTGTATGTGCACGCTTACCGCCAAAATCATTAGAAACCAGAGCTCATAAAATACTGCTTTGTAGCTTTGGCCACAGCACTTTCACATCCATCACTTTTTATACGATTCGTAGGAATCTGTTTCAGCCCTGGTTCAAAGAAAGATTTCTAGATTTTATTTATGTTTTTAAGAAAATTGGGATTTTTAAAGTGCATCTCCCCTCTTCAAACTACAGTTAGTTTGGAAGTTGCTCTGATGGGTACAGTTGATGAGGCCTGTGCGATTGTGTCCTACACACCAGAGAGGAGTCAGTGCTGCCACAGCACAACTCAGTAAATTGGTCAGTCTTCATAAACTGTTGAGATGTACTCGACTCCTTCTCAGCTTCTGTTTTGAAAAGTTTTCCCTCGGATAAGTCTCCAGCTCTACTTACACCATCCTCCTCAATGTTTAAGTTTATTTACTGGCAGAAACAATCCTCGAGGATGATTCTGAGGCCAGAGACCAGGAAAGAAAATCAAGATTCACTCCAAGTAGTGTTAAAGGAGAAGATGAAGCTTCTTAATTCTCTTTATCATGTGTATTTACCCCCAGGGACCACAAATCAATTGTTGGCGTGTCAGTAATTTATCTTCATCTCTAATGGAGGTATTTTAACCTGGATGCTGGAGTTCATTCTAAGCCCCGTCATAGCTTCATTGGTGTGAGCAGAGAGTATGTGAGGTATCTTAAAGCTGCTGCTGTTTGTACTGCACATCTATCACACAACAGATCCGACTCCAGTACTGTCTGAATAATGTGTAAAACCCTTTCAAAGACCTCAGCTGCTCTGTATTCATCTGTGTCAGCCAAAACACACGGGCTGTGCTTATCACAGAGTTTAATGCAGAGAAGTGAAAGGCTCTGGTGTTTGGAAGTATTTCTGAAAGTATTTGACCTCATGACTGCAACATAAATCCCCCCACTCTCTTCTCTCTAAACTACTATCATCATTAACATCAACAAGCATGAGATGCATTCATTTACAAACAAAAATGGCAAACATGTACAAATATTACAAAGTGTAACTGAGTTTAATTTCATGTCCACGTTCATCTACTGTAGCTTTACAGTTGTGTAAGACTTTTCTGGACAGCTGCCGGCTGTTCACAGAGTGGGCCGTGTTTCCCTGAATCACTGTAATACTGAGGTAAGCTCCACAGAGACCGTGTTGACTCTGAGACAGAGTGGGGGAAACTGGGCAGATCGATCAAACAGCCTTTTTTCTGCCCCTCATACTGATAGGATGCAGTGCTGCTCAAGGATGTGACAACAAAAAAATACCATCAACATGAAGCTGTTTTTTACACTGTACATCCTTAGTATTTTTACACATGAAATGTATATGATAGGGATGCACATTATTTTCCTTCTTACAGACGGCTTCAATAAAGCACTATGTCAATCTGCTGAGATCGTGTCCACTTGTTCTGCTTTGTGACTGAAAAAAAGGTTTATCTACTACATCTTTTTTGGTTCAAATTTTAAAAACAAAACAAGAGCTGGAACTTCTTTTTCAGGGTTCCCACGGATCCTTGAAAAGTCTTAAAAGGCATTGAATTCATAATTCTACAAATAAGGCCTGAATTGGCATTAAAAAGTCTTAAATCCAAATTTCAAAAGTCTTAAAAATTTGAACACATTGGTAAGATTTTTGTTAGTTTGAAGTAAAAAAAATATTAAGTAGCATTTATCTTTTTTTCTAAATAATTTCCTGATTTACTCTCGTTGCAACATCGCGTAATCACAATAGTAGAACTAACAAAACGGTGATGTTGTTCCACCAGGAACTTTTAAAGCAGACGCATGTCTTGGTTCTACCTCAGGTGCCTGGAGAGAGAAAAAAATGAGGAAAAATTGGCAAAAAAAAAAATGCTAAAAGTGGAAAATTGATTATGGCAGCAAAATTGAGAATTAAATTTGAAATTACATTTCAAAAACCATGAAAAAATTCCAAAAATGGTTGTGACAGTGGCCAAAAAAGATGAATGGGGGTAAAATAGGCATAAAGTTGTAAAAATGGGGTTAAAAAAAGTTAAAAAGTGATGTTTTATGTAGAATAAACATAGGGTTAAAATGGCCTCTAACCCAGGTAATTCATGTGGTGTTTTTGTTTGTTTCAATTGTGGTTCGTTGTCGACTTGTTTTTAAATTTGATTTCCAACATCATTAAAAAAGTCTTAAAAAATCTTAAATTTAACTTGCCTTGAGCTGTAGGAACCCTGTTTTTAGAGTCAAATCTAATAAAAATGGAAGACATGATTATTTATTAAAAAATGATTTAATGTTAAAAGGATGATACAACATCCTGGTATCTACAACCTGTCAATAAATGTGACATTATACTGCTGAATGTAGAAGTCAAAACCTGATCTGAATATTGTGTAAACATAAGTGTGAACGGTATTTCATGAACACATCCTGCACATCACAGAGTGTAATAAATATCAGTAACAGTTTGATACGTTCTCATCTACAGGAGATTTCTGAGGACATCCAGACTTAGAAGAGGCGACAGGTAGGACAGACTCAGGTGGACACACTCTCAACTCGTCTCATGTCTGGCAGCTAAAAAACACAACACAGAGACACACAGAATTTAATAAAAGCAGCATCTAAGCGCTTTGCACACATAATCTCTGTGATAATGAATCAGAGCAGAATTCAGACAACATGTTTTCACTAAATCCAGAACCAGACAGAATCATTAGTCATTAAGGGACAAACGTATCCGAACTGATTTTTTTTTAGCAATCAACTATAGTGTGCACCACCATCCTTAATTCATTTAGTTACAGTGAGTCACACACTCTGCCATGCGTACAAGAGGTGGAGTGTGTGTGTGTGTGTGTACCTCTGTGTGTAGGCTCTGCATCTCCTCGCTGAGTGTGTTTCTCTCCTGCATCAGCTGGTTCTGTTTGGCCAGCAGCTCACACACCTGCTGGGCGCTGCTCTGACAGTGACGGTCCAACTGCTGCAGTCTGCAAAACACACACGAACACACACGTACAGAACACACACAATATTGACTGAAACTGTGTGAGAGGAACATACCCTCCTGGTTGATATAAAACCAAATGTTGTAAATATTGAAAGAGAGACGGATCCACAAAAAGCTTTTAATATCACCGGACTTTGTGTTGATCGAGTAATCAGCAGTGTTTACAGGAGTGTGACAGCAGAGTTCGTTTTGGGATTAAGAGCACAGACAAGGAGCTAAAAGACAGCAAAACACAGAATCGATAAACCACAGTACTGACCAGTGGATGGATCAGATATGGACACTGAAATTCAATTAATCTGCCGATGATTTCCTGCATGAAGTGATGAACCAAGAAACCTGACAGTTGTTTGTGAGTTGCTTTAAATTTCCAACAGCTCATGTGGCTAAATTCACCAAAAATGAAGTTGTTTTATGAAGAAAGGGGATCAGATTCCCAGAAGCAGGAACCTGCAGTTGTTTCATCTCTGAATGACTTATCTGTTCTGGGTTGATTTAAAAAAAAATGAAATAAAATAAAACAGTTGCAGCACTAGAATATACTAGAATTAAGCCAGCTGTGAATATGTCACGAAACGTTTTATGGAAGGCTAAAAAGGTAAACATGAACAAAATACACATCCTTGGATTTGTTTCACAAAGTTTAACGTTTCTTTCACATTTGTGATTAGTCTGTAACAGTGAATGTGAAAACACTCTGAACAGAGCCAAGAAGGAGGACCATGTAGCTCAAAGCGTGTCTTAAAATTAATTCTTGATTTTTACAAGTACATATGTAGCTCTGGTAAGAAAATCAAATGTAGTGCAGTTTTTTTAATGTAAAAACTATTAATGAAATCATAATTTCTCACCTGAAAACTTTTTGTTTGTTTTGTTTTATATTGTTTTGTGGCTGTAAACTATATGTCCATATCTGCTGCTGACTAGTCACACCACACAGTGTCATCACTCAAGAATGAAAGTTGTTTGCGATTATTTCGCTAAGTAGTGGAGGGTGGGGGGTGTTGGTGCGTGACTATGTGTGCTGGGAAGTGGTGTTTTTCCAGCTGGGATTTTGGGGAGTGTAATGTTGTATGAATCGTGTGTGTGTGTGTGTGTGTGTGTGTGTGTGTGTGTGTGTGTGTGTGTGTGTGTGTGTGTGTGTGTACTGAGTTTAGGGAGGGGGTGGAATGTCTATAGAAAGATTTCCCACCAGCAGCTCATTATTTCATCCATTCATCTATCCATCCATCCATCCATTCAGTCAGTTTTCCCCTCCTCTGGTGCAGAAGTGAACTCATTCATGTTCACTCTCTCTCACGCACACACTCACACACACACAGACACACACAAACATAAACATTCTCAGATCGTGAGAGAGAAAATTTTCAGCAGATATCTTCGTTTATATATAATAGCTCATTAGTCTAAATTTTTATCTTTCATCCTTAAAAAAAAAAAAAAACAGAAAGAAATCCACCTCATTCATCCACAGCACATTTATGCATTTGTATTAGAGACACACGTGTAATCTTAACATTTGGAAAGAGGAGTTTTGCTAAATTTAAGGAACATTTGACACCCAGAAACGTTGATGATGTTTCACTTGAGAACAAGTGTTTTCTGACATCTTTACATGTTCTGCATTAGATACTGGAGCCTTAAAACCTCAAATAATCTCACAACTTAACTTGCTATCTGGTGATTTTCAAAATCTTTAGATGTTGACTAATATGTAGAGCAATTTTTTTTTTTTAAAAAAGGAGAAAAAAAAAAATTTGATGGTTTTATAAATTGTTTGAAGACTATATTAAATTGAAATTATTGTTAAGACAACATATCAGAAGTTGCACAAACATGTTATTGTTTTAAGAAAAATACTGACTCATTACCTCCGCCAGAAAGGTTATGTTTTCAGGAGAGCTTGTCTGTTTGTCTGTTTGTCTGTGATCCACATAACTCAAAAAGTATCAAACGGATCTTCATGAAATTTTCAGGAAATGTTCAAAATGGGATAAGGAAGAAGTGATTCGGAGGAGGTGAGATGATCCGAATCACCATCTGAATCCAGGATCTTTTTAAAGGATTCTTTATCATTGTGAGATAGGGCCGTTTTCCCCATATGTATATAACTCCATGATAAATGGTCGGATTGCTTTGCAAAAGAATACAAGACAAGGTCACCATAATTTCTGACAGATGAAAAAGTGCAATCCACACCCTGGCAATATTCTAGATACTAAGATCCGAATATGAAATATGTACTGGGTCATCATGATTTTCAACACTGTCAGGTAACAAATTATTGTACAAACCTGAAACTAACACCAAATTGTAGCAGAAAGTCTGCTGAAAGAGAGTATAACATCAAAGTAAGACTAAAGTGTTTTAAATTTGATGCCAACAAGACGTTTGGGATAAGTCAAGACAAGGACAGCAAAATACTTTAAAAAAAAATGTTGTGCTAAAAACAAACACTTGGAGGAACATCTCCAAACTAACTCAATCTTCAGGCCCATGAGTGGCACTTCATTAGAAACAGACACGATTCTGTGGTGGAAATCTCTGCATGGGCTCAAAATCCCTTCCATAAAAAAACAGACTGTGGACTCAAGTTTATAGCAGTATCCATAAATACAGGATAAACTGTTCTGTGGTCTGACAAATCAAAATCTGCCATCCTTTCTGGAAATCATGGACGCTGCATCCTCTTCTCTAAAAGAGGGGAGGCACTGCAATGGGTGCTGAGCTGTAGTCCTTACAAGTTTCCTGTTGAAAACATCTGGCACATTATGAAAAACAAATACAAGAAGTGAGCTATAATCCTTTAGCAGGCAGGAAAATAACAAAATTTTTCTTTAAAAATTTCATAAAACTTGTCTCCTGGGTTCCTGAACTTTAACAGAGTGTTGTTAAAGGGAGAGATAGTGCAACACAAAAGCTGTTACCAGCATCAAATAGATTTTTTTTTTTCAGTTAAACATTCTGTATGTTTTCATCCATTACCATTTATTTATTTGAGAAGAAAGGGTTTGAATAATTTGCACACTATCAAAATCTGTTTTTATCAACAAATGCAGCATCTCAACTTTATGAGTAGAGCACAAAACCTAAGATAAAATCAAACAAGAAGTAAAATAAAACGAAAGAGGAGTTTTAAAACAACAAACATGGGGCATGGAGAGAAGAAGACCATCTAAAGCAAAGCAACCACACACAGCAACGTGCTCTGAGCCTGGGCAGTATCAGACAGAAAAGTTACAGAAAGAGGATCTTAAAGAGATGCTGCTGTTATACAGCAGTGTTTTGACTTTTGATTCTGTAAAAAGAAACTAAACCACAACTACCAATTAAAATGAAACAGCCTGTGAGGGGATACATGTTGAGCCACTCAGAGCTCACGTGCAGCCGGGGGGTGACAAGAAAACGATACTCAGACTCAATAAATCAAACCCCAAAGAAGTCTTTATACGCAACTTGGTTTTTCAACAGGTTCAGAAGACCTCAAGTAAGACACAGATCTGAGTGTGATAAAGAGGAGGAGGAGGATGAAGAGAGTTAGGGCTTCGGGCAGGAAGAGAAAGAGAGGTAGCTGGGGGGGAGACAGATGCCCCTGCCCTGCTGGTCATGTTGGCAGTGGCAGAGCTGCCTTTGTGTGACAGACGGGGGAGGCGAACATCCCAACTCTTCTCCACAATCTGCTCTCCACCTCCCCACTCCCCCACTTTGTCCTCACTCTGCCCCGCGCTGCCTCGTTTGCCCCGCCAGGCTTAATCCTGCCCCTTAATGTCGCTCTTCTTCAGGAACTCTCCTCCTCTTCCTCCACTGTCATCATCATCTACCTCAGCTGGTGCATCAGCATCAGTCGTCCCTGCTTAAAGCTGGCCATGACATGCACTCTGCCCCTGACCGTCCAACCTCCCACTCACTCCTTCCACTTCACCCTCATGCCCCTGTGCAGACACACAGCAGGCCAGCGCCACGTCACAGTCATAGATAGAGTCCTGCTGTGGTGAGCCGATACACAAGGAGCAGACACAGCTGATGTCGCACACACACACACACACACATACACGCACAGTGCAGGAGATATCAGCAGAGGAACTAAAGGTCAGGAAAAGAGCCTGTTGTTCTGACGCTGTAAATGTTTGATGAGGGAAGTGTTGAGAGAGCGTCGCCTTCAGCTCCTCACCACCAAACTAATCTGAGTCACGCAGAGAAAATGCCAATCCTTATCACATTACAACCTCTGATCTTGATACATTTAGAAACACAACACGCCTTAAAAAACTATCTGCTCCATGAAGAGAATGAATCAAATTTTTCTGGGCGATACTAAGCTGAGGATTGGCCAGCTCTGAAATCTACTCCAGGTTTGTAAAGCTTAAAATGCATCAAAACTGTTTGCCAAGAGGAGTTTTACACTTACAGTGGCTGCACTGTGACGTTCAGTGAGGATTCATTTACTTAATGATCCAAATGTATAAAGTTATTTCTCTCAGGTGAGACAGAAAACACAACATCCTCTCTGTCAGGAAATGAAATCCACCTTTAATGGAGGACAGTCATGCACATTTATAATCAGTTTACTTTGTAACATCAACATGTTTTTAGATTCGGTGTAGATTTAAGGTTTCTCATAGAAAGATAGACTAATTAAATTATGTTTCTGAAATAAGTTTTCTGTCCATATCGTTTAGGTTTATTACAGAAATTTGAATCAACGCTTCAAAGATCTCCAGCAACATCACTTTCCAGAAATGGTGTCTTTGTTGGTCTGTAACCAAAATTGAAATTGACAACATGATTAGATTCCAATAGAGGTAAATGTGAGAAAATGTTTCTTGTTATTTGGCCAAACGTACCCTTTAATTGCCAACATTTCAAATAAAAATTGAGTATATAATTTCAAAATGTGGTTTATTTAAGGAGGCATTCCAGCAATTCAAAGCGATTTTGTCAAAACTTAACAGGTTATCATTTTAGTCTTTCTCTTTGGTGTGATATGTTTATGGAAAAAATAAAGAAATAAATTGAGAAAGTCTTTTGACTGGGGGAAAGTATAATGCAGATTAGATGCATCATGGGAAAAATCTTCATGTTTCAAATTTTACATCCCAAACTTTGATTGAAGTTAGCGATTTAAATATCTTTAAAGTTCTGAGCTGCTAAAGCTTTCTATAGATGTTAATTTTGAAGCAATGCACATTCAAACACTTCTTATTTCTGTCACATCCAAGCTAACTGAGTCTGATCAGCAGCACCGCTTTTTTCCATTTGCAAAGAGACACCGAGTTACTCCACAGTTCAAAACAATTATTTAGGAGAAATGGCACCAACTGTACACAAAATGAACTGCAAATGACAAAAAAAATGTGTGTAATTTCAGTCCAAACTCAGCTTCTAAATGCCAGCAGACTTTCACACATATCCGTCTGACAGCGAGCAAGCCGAACAGGAAGCCAGTAAATCAGTGTGTCGGGTCGCGGCCTGAGATGTTTAAAGCTGCAGGTTGTAAGCTGCAGGTTTATGTAATGCAGTAAGTAAAGCTTGAACCCTGGCACACACACACAAACAACCACACACACTCAGTTTGTCTGGTCGGAGAGCAGACAACCTCTGGCCTTCTTATACAACACACACAAACTCACTCTCGCTAATCTAAGCCTCGTCTCACCTTGCATACAGTGCCTCTGAGGGGGGAATGTGTGTGTATGAGTGTGTGTGTGTGTGTGTGTGTTGGGCAGTACTCCTTCCAGCAGCTAAAGCAGCAAATCCAATAACTGGCCTCTATCGGCTGGCACACTCATTAATTAGGGCTTAATACAGCTTAATGCTCGGGCACTGCCCCGCTCTGACACACACACACACACACACTCACACACACATGCACGCACATTGCAGGCTGGCTGGCCTCTGCCCTGCTGCCTGGAAATGGTGAAGCAAAGAAGGAAGCTTGGCTGGAGTCGCGGGTGGACTGACGGCTGAGACAGATAAATGGATGTGGAGGTGAAGAGGATCTGCAGCGGGTGAAAAATGAGAGCTGACAGTTTGCTGTTTGAGGGGTGAAGTGCAGGTCGGGATAGAGAAACAAAGAGGCTGCAGCCGTCACCTCCCTCCCTCCCTCCCTGCTGCCTACTGCTGCAGTGCTGGCTGACAGGAGGGTGGCAGCGCTCGGGTTAGAGAAGGAGAGCCTCCCCACTGACCTGGTGAAAGGACACCACCTGCTGGATCCCACGGTTTACTGACACACATGACCGAGACGCGTATCCTGAAATAACTCTTTAAAAGGACACACACTTCCATAACAGCTACGGTGAGTGTGTTTCTTCTCTCCAGCAGCAGACATAATAAAAAGCAAGTTTTGCTGCGAGCAGTTTGCAGTAATTTCCCCTGACAGCCCTATAATCACACTCTGCTCACAATCTGCACCTCCAACCAGCACACTCTCTATTGACTGCATCTACTAAAGAGATTAATTACAACACACACACAGACACAGTTACCTCTCTGCGGTATACATCAGTCATAGCCCACAGCTAGTGTCTAAACTCTGTTGTTGTGTGTGTTTGTCTGTGTTTGCATATTTATTTACAGGTGGGAGCATATGTCCTAAAGGCTTGGTCCAAAGGGAAAGTGCTCACGTCACGTAAGAGGAGCGGAGAGGCAAGTTGCGGAAAAAGAAGATCTGAAAGCATCTTTCAGGTCTGTCATTCAAAAGCCCCGCATGAATGTGTGCAGATTTATCACCAAACAAATAAGCTGAGGAGTGTGTGGCTTCAAAGAAAGTGTTTGTTTGTTAGCGCACATATTAACAGATGACATTCTGCCTCTTTTTCTAAAAATAACCACCCCACATAGATTACATCTTGGGACTTTATATTATAGTTTAAGTGTGTAACAGTTTTCTGTATTTACTGACAAATTAAGAAGCAGATAAATTGAATAGAAAGTGGTGTGTGAGGGAGAACTGTAAACGAACAGAAAGGAAAACATCAAAATCAAAATCACTGCTCTAAATCAAGAGTTATTAAAAAGTTATTACAAAATTACAATCTCAACGCGTTGATGGCAAAACCATTTAACAAACTGAAACTGCATGCATGAAAGTGTGTGTGTGTGTGTGTGTGTGTTCATGTGTGTGTGTGTGAGTGTGTGTGGCAAGCAGGGGGCCTAGGGGGTGAAGAATGCAGGCAGACGGCCTTGGCTTGCCTGGTTACAACAACACTGCCAGGGGCATGAAGGCTGCAGCTGCCACACACACACACACAAACTCACAAAACCATATTTCGCCCAATCTCAGGCCCACCACCACCACCATCACACCCCAGCACTCTAGCTAAATCTTGGCTTGTATACAACTGCACTCAAGAATGTGTGTGTGTGTGTGTGTGTGTGTGTGTGTGTGTGTGTGTGTGTGTGTGTGTGTGTGTGTGTGTGTGTGTGTGTGTGTGTGTGTGTGAGCCCCGAGGCCGTGTCCCTCTCTCCTCCACCAACCTGTCATGCCAGTTGTTGCTTTTGCTAACATGAACGTTTGACATGAGAACATGATCGGTGACTCTGTGTGTTTTGATGGGGATGAGACTGACACATGATTCCCTCACACTCAACGGCTTCTCCCGCTCCCTCTTTTGGATACCTGTCATTTTAAACATTTACCTTACCTGGAACATATCTGGAAAATGTCGTCTGGCAAAAATTCTATTTAACTTGTTACTTGGACAAAATTCACAACCAAGGTCGCTCAAACATTTCTGTAACTCGTCTCCTCCAGCTGTGGTGAGACTACGACTGAATCTCATTTAGAAACCACTAAAGAGTATTTGTTTTGTGTTTAGAAAGCTAAAAAAAAATCCACAATCCTCAAGGGTCAATAATTTTTTTTTCAAGGATAAAGTTGATTAGAGCAGATATGGTTACAACTGCTAATGCTTGACTTCAAAATATTTCTTAATTTAAAATTGCTGCTGTTTAAAAGCATGCAGCAAAGTTTAAAATCTGTATCTAATAAAATTTTAACGAAGAGCTAAAGTACATCAGTGCTGAGACAAATGTTGGCACCAGAAGTGGGGCTTAGTGGCCTCCCAGTGCCACATCACAGCAGGTAAACACAACATGAAGATGATCAATGATTCAGCTGATAAATCAATATTTAAAAATGGTCTGTGATGCTGCCTGTGGGAGAACTCCTTTTGTCTCCTCACCTGCTGCTCTCCAGCAGTGCTGGATGCAGTGGTGAGAAGGGAAAAGGCACTCAAGTGTGCACGGGGCTTCGGTAGCAGACACTAAAGTTATTTTAGTTTATAACAATCTGCACCTCACAGTGAAGCCTCCAGTTAGTGTGTCTGACTTGTTGTTAAAATCCACAAAGGATCATCAAACATTGATCAGCTGTTTTTTCCATAAAATTAAAAGTAAAAGACCTTTAAAAACTGTATATAAAATATTTAGCTTTAATTTCATCAGCTGTTAAAGTTCAATTTTTGCACTTTTTTTTTTTCTTTTTTAGTCGTTGGATTGTAGAGTATTAAGAGTCTTAAAAGATGTCACACAGGTCACAGTTTAAATGAATCTTAAACCAAAGCATCAGGGAATGAAGCTGATTAATGTGTCTTAAGTATTTTTGATTTAGAAAAAAAAATAAAACAAATCAGTTTTATCAGTTTTTAGGACCTAAATCTCTACATTATTTCTGGCAAACTCTTCTGTTTTTTTTGCTCCATTTGCAGTTTTAAATGACTTCACAGAAAATTAAAGTGAAAAAAAAAAAAGCATCGAGTTATTCGATCAGAACAACAGCGTGTGCCGTTCAGTCAGGTTACCGCTGTGCAGCCTTCAGCAAAAATGATATTTCAAAGTCTACAAACAGTTAAAAAAAAATGATCATAAAACATTTTGATAATTTCCAAGAAAGTGGAGGATTCATAATTTAAGGTGAAGATAAATATTTGCTTCGTGATATTAACCTTTTAAAATCAAACTGAGGCTTTCTTTTTAACTATTAATTTGATTTCTCTTCAGTTTTTAAAGAACAAATTAGACTCAATCACCAGTGAGTGGTTTGATGCCAAAAGGCTCGATGTGTGTTTGTATTTTCTGCCCTTTAAAATAAAGAGCGTAAACATGAGGAGAGTAAAATAAAATGTGAGTCGTTTTTGTAGTTTACATTTTCAGAATGAGTTGATTTTGTGTGATGAGTTATTTATCATCAGTGAGAGGGCCGAAGAACTCTAACAAGATAAAAAAAAAAAGAAGTCAGATTATAAAGTTCTGGGTGAACGAACACTGAAATGATAAAGACGGACGTCAGAAATGTCTCTAAAAATCGATGGGCTCAGTATTTGAACTGCATTAACAGAGGTTTACATTCTGCTGCGGGATCTTTTAACATCTCTTCAATGTCAAAGTGTTTGCAGCCGTGAGGCCTGCTGACTCTTTTTTAGTCTTGCGTTTGCTTCCCCGGCATTAAAGTGACTTTAGTGCTGTGACTTTGAACATTTCTCTAAAGAAGGGGGCAGGTGTTTCTGCACTAGTTCTCTGGTTGTAGTTTTATAAAGTAGTGTTAGCGAGTGTCACTGTCTGGGGCTCGGGATGTGACGCTTTGCACAGTTAACGCTCCAGCTTGCAAGCCTCTGGCAACAGCCTGACATCTGAGCTGCAAATCTGTGCGTCCGTGTGTGCGTTTGTGTGTGTGTTCGTGTGTGTGTGTGTGATAGAGCTGTAAAGCCACCGTTTGACAATGCTCTTTCAGCAGGCCGCCCTGCAGTCGCTCCCGGCTACAGAAGCCAGCTGGGCAGCGCAGAGACAGGGACGATGAGAAGGGACGAAAAGGAAGATGAAGGAGAAGAGAGGATGACTGATCAGCGCCATCCAGAGGTGAGAACACAAGCGTGAGAGAGAGAAGAAAAGAACAAACAAAAGTGTTCCTCTGTTTTTGTGATGAGGAGTTCACAGTGGAGACTACTGCTGCTTTACTTCAGGTTACACACAGACTTTTTCACCTGGTGCTCATTTTTAAAGCTCCTCAAGATCAAGTTTTCTCATCTCATCATTTCTGGAGTAGATTCAACTCTTCAGCCAGGATGAAAACTAAAAATGACTGAAGGATAAAACAGCGTACAGTCCCTCTGCCTCACAACGGGCCTTCTTTATGGTCTTCATCCACACGCTGCTCTGTCATCATCTCTCCTTCCTTCAATACATCGTATCACACACAGTTTAAACTCATTGTTCCCACACACACACACACACACACTCACACACACAGATGAGACAAATGAAAGCTGTCCTGTTTCTTCTGGCTTGCCTTTGCCAGCTTCATTTGCAAATGAAAAGTTTTTCTGACGAGCGTCCTTTTGCTTCTGGGGCATGGCAGCACACTGTGTGTTTGAGGGGTGGGGGTGAGAAGAGGGTTTGACAGAGGGTGTGTGTGTGTGTGTGTGTGTGTGTGTGTGTGTGTGTGTGTGTGTGTGTGTGTGGCAGGAGCCCAGATGAAGCAGCCCTCGCCCGGGGCTTGCTGTCCGCCCGCGGTAGCAGCAAGCCTGTTTCTTCTTCCCCGGCCCGCCGCGACCATTTGTTCTATTAACCAATCTCCTGGAGCCTCTGGTGCAAACACACACACACACACACACACAACCACAGGCATACATACTTCAACAACTGCTTGCACAGCTCATACCACACATGGCCCTCCATCCCTCCTCCATCCTTCGCTCCATCCCTCCCTCCCTTCTCCAGACGCACGCACCATCTTTCTTGGTGGAGGCCATATGGCCCAGTGAAGCCTGTGGATCTACAGGCACATCTGCGTATATGTTGCTGCTCGCCTTAAAGGGCTGCACAGTGAGCTGGGAGCTCACAGAAACACTCACACACACACACACACACACACAGCACATACACATGCACACCCAGGGCTGACAAACACACTCTGCTGTCACTGTGTGTGGTTAAGCAAACGTTGGTGTTATGTCAGTCTGTGGTGTGTGTGTGTGTGTGTGTGTGTGTGTGTGTGTGTGTGTGTGTGTGTGTGTGTGTGTGTGACCTCAGTGCGTACTTGTATAGTGATAATTGGTGAAACAGCCTGTGAGCAGCTGCGAGGTGAGAAAAGGTTGTGTGGTGTTCGGTACATAATGCAGAAGAGTGGAGACGGAGGACAGGAGAAGGAAAGTTTGAAATGAAGAGAAGGAGAAAGAAGAGTCGAAAAAGTTAAAGAAGAGAAGAAGACATGGGTGATCATCCACAGAGAAAATCTGAAGAGCTGAAAGAAAACTTTTTTATCATCAACATAAAACAAAAAGTGATTGATGTTTTTCTGTTTTCAAAATGAACCCTGGGTAAAAAAGTGATCATTTCCATCCAACATAAACCCTACGTGTGTCTTTGCTCACTCTCCTATCATCCAGAGCCGTTCCTCTAAGGCTAATACATGAAATACAGCTTTCAAAACTTTAGGTTTTCTCCCCAGAAAAAAAAAGCCAGTTAAAAAAATAAAGATTAGGACTCTCTTGGCATTTATCATCAAATGGTTTCTGTATTTCTCTCAAGAATCTGTCCGGTTTCTTTCTCAAATGTTTGTTACTCTGTCCCGTCAAACAAACTCCATAATGACCAACACCTTTTTAGGTTTTAAGACATACTTTAAAGGTTTACATAGTCCATGTTTACTTACAAAATTTAAGTCCTGCCTTCTTAATCATCAGGCGTGTCGTTGCTGAATGAGCTGTCCTCAAAACTTTCATGGATTTCAACTACAAACACAATGATGAAGACTATTTACTGATACTGTGATTCCTCAGAATAAGCATCACAACTAAAATTTAACAAAATAAGTCTAAAAGCATTAAAATGAAATCTACCCTGCATCCATCTTTAGTTGTGCTTGGTAACTTTCAACTTCATACACCAGAATAAACCATATTGTTATTTCTTGAATAAGATGGATACGTATATAATCCTCTGATTAATCCTGTACAGTAACCGCTTTTACATCCTTCCCTAGCTCAGTGCTTTCCTGCGCCGTCTCCTCACCCTCCGTTTTCTTCCTTCATTTCCAGGCAAAAAAAAAAAAAAAAAACAACAACACAGACATAGCGAAATAAATAATTAAGTGTTGAAGCAAAACATTGTGTGCTAAAACCCCTGTGTAGTTTGGCAATCAGCTTGCCCATGTAAAAATAAATCAAGCTGATTTTCCAAATGTTTTGTACGTGGTGCGCTGTTGCCGCTCTTCGCAGCACAGATTGCAGGCCGATGGAGAGGCTGTGGGGAGGGGCGGGGCGCTGGATATTGAACCCACTTGCACCAGCTTGTTAACACGTACACCTTAACCCCCGAGCGGCGCGGCAGGGCGCCCACCGAGTGCTCCAGGCCTGCAGGGACCAACTAACATATACCCAATGTATGGAAACAGACACACACACACTGAGGATTACAAGAACATGCGTGTGATTCAGTTTGAGAGGAGTGCCATATGTAGAGAGACTGACGTGGCCGCTTATACGCGGATATGTGCACATGATAAACATAACTGCATGCGTGCACACACAAATAGAGATGTCTGAAGTTCGGTCCTCCTTTACAGCTCACTGCTATGACACACGGCTGAAACATTGTAGATCTCTTTTTATTTGTTTTAGTTCAAAGCTCTATGATAAGAATATATTGATGGCAGGATTTCAAGTTTTCTACTTCTGCCCCTGGAGTATGATCGCTACTTTACACATATACTGAAAAATCAAGCACCAGCTGCAATGTGAATAACCGTAAACATGAGTCATACCTCTCTCGCCTCCTCGTCTCTTCCTTATCCCTGAACTCTGCCTCCTTACAATAAATCACCTAAACACAACACACAGCGTCCAAAAATACCTGCACTCGCTGCTGTAATACATGCATTACTAAACATACTCGCCTTCTTCCCAAAGATACACCGCAGAAAATGTGGTCAAGCATCTGAACAGTTATTCAAAAGTGACCCCATGTAGAACTGAACTCAGGAGATTTTTAAATATCAGGAGGATTCATCAACCAAGTAAGTGTCAAAGCAGAAAATAAAACTCACTAAATGCCAAGAGTGATTATCGTGGTTCAGTTGGGAGAAGAGAGAAGTTAGGTGCCAACTTCCCAGCCAATCCACTTTTGGCAGCCAGATTCCTACTCTGCTAAACCTCCTGAGAACATGCAATAGCTACCCATACACACACACATAAAAATACCACCAACATATGTGCAGCAATATACAGAATATTCATACTATTCACACTCCGTGACAACGAAGATTATTTTCTTTCTCTGAAACACACAAAGACACTCACACAGGAGGACAGCTGTGACTTGGTAAACTTTGTTTTTTGGCGTACTCTGACTGTCGACAGGTTAACACCGGTGGGTGGCAGACAATATGTAGTGTCAGTGATGGAGCAGGAGAAAAGGGTGTGCAAATGTGTGTGTGTGTTTCGCTTAAGATGAAGATAGAGTAAAGGGGTTGGGGGGGGGCGGTGAGGTAGAGATCCTGCAGAGTGGGGCAACAACGCCCACGCACACTCGCCCACGTATGCAGAGCCAGGCTGTATGCCAGGAGCCCTGTGGAGACACAAACCAACTGGGCTCCAAATTTAAGGGAGAAAGAGACCTCCCCATCACAAACACACGCATGAAGACAAACACACAGATACTGTGACTTTAGAGTTAGATGGCCCCACTTCTGACTGCTGATTTGATGAGTAAATAAGTGCATTTTAATTCACTTTTAGATGAAAATAATCTAATTTCTATCTTTTTCATTTCAAACATCCTCAGTTAGGCCTTTTCAGATAACTCTTTCCAAATACTTAATAAAAGAAATGACTACTGTGTGTGTTTTAGGAGCTTTGCCAGGTCATTTATCACAAAGTGGTCCAAAATTAGTATTTGTTTTTGTCTCATTGTATGGAAAACATACTGTATTTTATTAATGGTCGGCTGATCAAGTTAGAAATAAAAGTAGCACACTCCAGACACAGGACATAACTTTCTCTCCATCCATCTTTGACATTCATCACACAATTTAATGTCACTGCGGGAACACACTTCTCACCACTCCTCTCTTTAAAAACCGTGCAAGATGAATGCAACACTCTGCTGTGCACAGAGGTCTTTTCCTCTCTTCCTCTCAGCTGGAGCATGAGGAGCACGAGGTCCAACTTTAAAAGTAGGGATAGACTGATTATTGGCCGATTATATGGGCCGATATTTGGCATTTTGGGGCATATCGGCCTTTTTTTAAATCCGACGGCCAATATGGAACCCATTTGGCTCTGATGCTTCTCTGCACAGAATTTCTCCCTGTCTACACTATGGAAGCCCTAGATGGTCGTTTAAAATCAGTCGTTTAAAACCAAACAGAAAATTAATTCAACTGCATTACACGCCTGTAAAAGGCAGCACAAACTGAATTCTGTCCAGTTTTATTGCAGTTTCATAGAAATTTTTGAAAACTTCATTTACTGTAGAAAACTTTCGCGATTTATTTTTTTAAGTTTTCTGTTAACTTTATAAAACATGCTGTTCAGCGTGTGAGCTGTTTAATAAACATATGCTTGAAGGCATTTAAATGCAGTTAAGTATTGGCGTTTGTGTTGTTAAAAAATTTTTACGCAAATATTTTCACTTTGACTGCAAATTAATATAGGCTTCAAATTTCGGTTATCAGCCGATATTTGACTTGCCTCCTAATAATTGGTATCTGTATCGGCCTCCAAAAATTCATATCGGTCTATCTCTATTTAAAGTGTTTAAACTTTTGCAGCCCAGACTTGTTAAGCAGGTAAAATTTAAGACAGTAACAGTCCTCACTCAGTGTGTCACTACACCTGATTTCCTACAGTCGATGACCAGTCAATGCTTTATTTTTCTTAAGTGCATCATGTGAGAGGTGTTTTTTTTGATGAGTGAAAAGTTTGATGTGAAGTTTGATCGCTTAGAAAAATAGAAGTTTAGAGGTTAAACTGCAAATAATTCAAAAGATACTGAATTCAATTAAATTCACACTTTGGCACATCCTGAGTTTCAGATAAATCCAATTAAATAATGAAGCAAAATAGCACAAAAGCCCTGAAACCAAAGCCTTCTTCTTGAATTACATCTTTGGACAAAATTCGCTACTTTCAAACTGAAAAAAATTCTCAAAAAATACCAAATGATCTGGAAAAAATGTAGCGCATATCGTGTCAGATATATACTGTAGACGTGTTGTTGTGTGTATGTCTTGTTTCTTGTGTATATTAGTACCTGTCTTTCATTCGCTGGTGCATGCGGCCATGCTGAACACACTGTTCCTCCATGTCGGAGCAGCGAGCTCTAAGAGTCTTCACCATCTCTGTGAGGTGCTGCTTCTCCAGGGTTAGCTGCTCCATCTCACTCCTGCACTCAAACACACCAAATACACTCCAAATTTAACAGTTAAAAGGCACAAAAATAAGCATTAGATTAAAAACTGAATGTAGAAGGTGTGCACAAAAAAAGCTAGCAATAAAATACGTACAAAAAAGTTGATGAAATTAAGCTCGAGATGTGTAACATCTTCTGTATTTTACACAAATTTGGAGGATTTCTAGCGTTTTGTAGCTTGTTTGATACACAAGCAAAGGCGGGGACTAGAAACAAAAAGATGAGCCACTTAAGTTTTTCCAACAGCAGAAACTGCAGGGAACCTTCACACGAGAAATGCAGCCAGAGCGGACAAAGGCAAGTGAAATTCTGCAAACAATGTCTTTGATAACAGAGCGCCCTGATTCACTTTGGTGTACGTAACACCATCAACGGGAGGAGGCCACATAAGGAGCACACACAACTGAAAACCAACGTGAGCTCACTTTCTCCATTTATCCAGACGCAACTGTCTGTGTGTAACCTCACTTAGCCTGACTGAGGCCGTCCAGCAGGACTTTAACCGCTACACTGGGCTGGGACTCCAGGAGCTCAAACAGCCTGAGGCACAAAACACACCAACACCACACTCCTGCTAAACTACATGACACACACAGACACAAGCTTTGACGCCTGTGTATCAACATTTTAGTAGATTCCTACCTTAAAAAACATTTCACTGCAGCTCTTAGAGTGGTGATTATTTCTGCGCTCATATTCAATATTTCTGCCTTACCACAACAACACAGAGGGGACCTCAGTGTGTGTGTGTGTGTGTGTGTGTGTGTGTGTGTGTGTGTGTGTGTGTGTGTGTGTGTGTACTCTGTGGAAAGTGAAGCCACCACGATCTGGAAGGGCCAGATTGGGGGCTGTCATGTGACTAATGTGCAGCACAGCTACAACAGCTGACAGGACACTGGGCCCAGGGTCACTGTCACACATATGACACACAAATTAAAGTACACAAACACACACACACACAGGCAGCCCAGATGGAGAGCTGTGCAGGCCTGCTGTGACTACTGTAGCATCAGGTTAACAAGAAAACAGGTCAGGCTGGGAGGCAGTGTGTAGTATGTTGACATGCTCTGTCCAAACAGCCTGATGGATGACGCTTCATGACAAAATGACATGAATGTCCCGAAGAAAGAGAGGACAACACGTGAGTACGTTCACAAATGACTGAATGGGTTTTAACCAACTGTAGTAATTGTTTTAGTCAAAGATCTGGAAATAAAACAAGAAATTCGTAGAAAAAAAAAGCCTTAAGACATGACCAATTGCACAAAAATAAAATCAGATAAAAATATGGTAAAATAAAATACTGACCTGTTGTTTTCTGTCACTTCCTCCAGTTGGACCCCCAGCCTGCAGCACCCCTCCTTCAGCTTCCTGATCAGGGAATTTTGGGAGCTCAGCAGATCGTCCAACTCTTCAACTGTGAAAAGTCATGGTAAAGAAGTGGGTTGCTAAAATGTTCAACCATTGAATTTGTGCATTTCCTGAGGAAAAAAAGTTCATCAAACACTGAAGTTCTGACGCTGCCAGACTCAAAAAGCAAGTCTTAAGAATCACCACCAGCACCCATCACTACCTGCTTTTCCCTCTTACATTAAAGAAATGTTGAAAGGCAGTTGCTTTTAGATGAAAAATGCAAAAACACCACTTTACTCCTATCTTTTTAAATAAAAATTGCTAATCAAAGTTTAGAAAGTATTTATGTCAGTGTAAACTAATGTTATATAAACTCTTTTAATTATCTGCACTGCAAACCTGAAAGCAAGACGAGTGTTTATGTCTTATACTTAATAAATTTATCTTACAAGACTTCAAACAAGCCACATTTATCTAACAAGTAACAAAAATGTATATCCAATAAAAATATATATAAAAAAATGTTGCTTGTCAACTATATATAATTAAAAAAATGTTTAAATACAAGTAATTAAACAAGTTCATTTTTCTGACCCAATTGGCTGATTTTTTTTCCTTTAAGGGGATCCATGCTTCATCTTTTAAAATCTTTAAATAATACTTCTATACTTTTTGGGTGAATGTGGGACTCAGAAAGCCCAATGAGACCATATTCACTTAAAAGAAGATATAAACACTTTCTCAGCTTTTAGTTTTTGCAGTTTTTACATCTCCAATAAGTGTTGACCCCATCCTAAAACTTTGGTCAAACCTTGGCTAAAAAGAAATGTCTTTACATAAAACTCGTTACTTTTCTTTCATGAAGCTTGATCTTAAATTGGGGTGACAGCTGTTTTCCAAACTACCTCTTCTCATACTGAAATTTACTGCTACTTTTGGATGGTGTGCTGAGTTTTCTGAATCTCAGCTGTTAACTGTATTTAATTATAAAGGGGTTTTGAGGCAGTGCAGACATTAATGATTGTAAATTTACTTGAGAGGTGAAGCGATGTGACACCCACAGGTTGGAGGGAACAACCACTCCTAAAAACTGAGGCCAAAACAAACACACAGACAGGAAGTGAGGAACTTTGACAAGGACCAAACTGTGAGGGCAACTGAGTCAGAGCATCTCCAAAAGTACAGCTCTTGTGGGATGTTCCCATTTTACAGTGGTACAGAGGTGGCACAAAAAAAGGGAAAACCAGTAAACCCCGGATAGGGTCATAGCAGACCAAGACTCAGAGATGTGTGAGGGGAGTCTGGTCTTTGCCATCCAATCTAACAGAAAGCTAACACAGCTGAAAAAGCTGGTTCTGCAGGTTGGTTAGCTGTAGCTGGACAACAACAGAAGACATTGTTTGTTTGTTGTCAGGAGTTGTGGAGTTGTGCCACCTTCACTTCCCGGACTGACACTGCTTATCCCTCAGCTACAAAATATGTCACCAGCACATTTTAGATCCCCCCTCAGTGGTGGTATTTTGGCTTCACTTTGAGGAGATTGAGGCATGTCATCCATATCTATTTAAAATCAAAAGCACTATCAAACACTTGACACTGGTCCATACAGTCCAGAGTCCAAACAAAGTGTTCAGTTACATGATACCCAGGACTCAGTGAGTTACCAGAACCAAATCTCTGGCAGGATTTGGTTTTCCCTTTTTAGCTATGCCATTAATGAAAAGATTAACTTTCCATTAACTTTAACTTGTTTTCTTTTTTTTCAAATCATATCCGCACAGAATCCAAAACTTGTGTAACTAAACAGAAGTAAAGGATTTTGGTCCTGTAGTATGGTTCTGAGTTCAATGAAGGAGAAAAAAAAATACATTTTGAAGCAAATACTTCTTCAGTTAAACACTACTGTGGACCAAAATATGTATTATTGGAGAGAAAAAAAATGCTTGGCTACATCTATAAAAACATCTCCAAGAACCAAAAAACCTCACACGCCAGAGGAAAACATCCCTATTAGTCAAAACTGAACAATGGAATCCAGTGTAAGAAATGCTGCTTAAAACAAAAATAAAAGATGTGAAACACATATGTCTCTATGAACGTCTTCCCAAAAATGCTTCTGTAAACAGAAATGCTCATTCAAATCCAAAGTGTTTAAACAGCAAGCGGAAATGTACAGAGAAAAAAACAGAAGAATAGAAATATAAAGTGTGTAAGAGGGGTAAAATGAGATGGAGGAAAAAGAGGGGGACTGTTGTTTGAAAAAATTGCTTTCTTTCTCCTTTTCCACCCTTCCTGCCACGTCCTCATCCGCTCATGGGGGGCTCTTTCTGAACAATCCAACACTGGGCTTTCATCATTCCTTTGAAATGATCCACGTTCCTCTCTCCAACATATGTCTGTTCTTTTAAAATAACAATGGCTGCCGTTTGGATGGAGGGAATGATCCACCTGCTCCAGCATTCTGTTACAGTCGACTGAAACCAAAAAAAAAAAGAACAACAAGGACTCGTAGTCTTTGAAAAGTAGCTCTGACTTGTGAAGAGTTTTTTGCATACAGTAGATATTTGGGTGTGGAGGGAGATTTTTAAAAGTAGAAGAAGAGATATCGTATTGCAGTGTTAACCAGCAGAGATGTTCCTCTTGTTGTGCCACAGAAACACTGATAAAATATAAAGAAATACATTATGACTGGGAACAGTGTAAGGCCAATGCTCTCTTTAATTCCCATCTTGAAGTGTGTTATTATTCACTCCATGTTGGCTGCACAATTGTGTCTCCATCACTAACCTTTGTTATCCCAGTCTATACCGTCACTGTCCCCAGATTACTGCACATATGTAATGCATGGAGGGCAGAGACTGGATGCTACAGAGTGTGAAAGTAAACAACACAAACTCACAGACGTGCACACACACGCACACCCAACAAAGTTTGGTCAGTGCTGGAAAAGTTGTATGAAGAATGCTAATTAGCTGAACAGGCTTTGAATGCGTCTGGCCGTGCGTAGGCCAAAAAGAACCCTGGGACACAGAAACACAGCAGAACTGGCACTGGAAACAAACAGAGAAAAAAACGAGGGAGGGGAGGGATGGAGAGAAGAAGCAAGGCAGGGAGGGAGGGACGGAGAGAAGCAAATATCTGATATCATCTAGAGGCTGCTCTGTACGCGTTTACTCAAAAAAGAAACATGAAAAAAATCTAAAAAAAAAAAAAGGTGGGAGGGAGTGGAGAAGAAGGGAGGGGGGACGGGTGGATGGAAGGACAAACGGATGGACAGAGAGGCGGGATTTGGAGAGCAAGAAAGCTAATTATCCAGCTCGTCTGTTGGGTTGCACAGGGAGAGGAAGTGATGCGAGCTACTAAAGGACGTCCACCCCTCCATCCCCTCCCCATCCACAGTTTCCTGCTGTGCTCTGATGTCAGCTCTCTTTAGACAACATGTGTGCTTCCGACACGCGCCAGAAACAAACCCTTTGTTTACCCCCCACCCTCCCTCCTTCCCCTCCATCCATTCCTCCCTCTATACCCTCCATCTTTGTTGTGCGTACAAGCAGGCTCCCTGTTGTTGAAGGGAACCACAGGTAAATAAAAAGATAGGAGAAGGGAGGGTGGTTGAGGGTAGGTGGGTGGTGGGTGTGAGGGGGGGATCCAGATGGTGCAACAGATGTGCTAGCAGCAGCAGCTCTGCTGTGCAGACAGACAGGGAGCTCTGAGCGAGGTGTCTGTGCTCTGCTCCCATCACCTTCCCTCTGCTCTGCCCTGGGTCTCCCTCGTCTCCTCTCTCTGCTCCTCTTTCACACTTTTTGCTCCATCCTGCTCTTAGAGGTCGCTTCGACTCAACTTTAGTTTAAATTGAATGACATGCTTTGGTGTATTACCTCCTACTCTGGGTATAAACTCTTAACATATCAAAAGTGCAGCAGAAAGGAGGACGCCATTCTTCATCTGGAGGATGCAGGTTCAAGACCTGATTCCAGCAGAGATCACCTGCTGAAGAGTCCTTGAGGAGGAAAATAAAAAAACAGCTCAGGGAGTAAAGATTTACAGCTAAACCTGATCAACTCCTCCAAAACGTACAGAGTCAGCTGGCTTCCACTATCAAAACATACTATAGTTACATCATTTTTTTCTGTAATTAGATAACACTTCTTCCTCTGTTTGCTGAATGTCATTTCTCTGTCCATAAAAAGACAATCTGTACAGAAGGAGAAGGACAGCTATAAATACCTTTCTGCCAATACACGAGAACAGATAAATAAGGCAGCTCATTTAAACAAGATACTGGTATCCAAATTTCTGATACCCAACTGATCAAAAATGAGTATTTAATATTCTTGGTAAACAAAATATTGGCAAAGTTAAAGTTAGAATCCACAAACTAAATTTGGATGCAAAGGGAGAGGCTGCTTGAAGATGATCCACCTCAGAAACACGCTCAGTGACAATTTCACTGTAAAGAAAGATGCAGTGGAGTCGTACCCACATAAGTAAAGTGGACGTGCAGGGTGATCTGTGGTTACAAAACTCTAAGAAAAGATAAAGATAGGTTACACGAGGGAACATAAAAAAGACTCTGTGGCTTTTCAGGCATCGGAGATATCAAAGTCAGAGAGGCAGCAAAGAGAGAGGAGGTTCTGACCCAAGTGTACCGCACTTTTGGCATGGTTAGTATTAGATGCCCAGCCTGGTGGCACCTCAGTGGGTGGAGCACTGACCTTTCAGCTGGTGTTCAGCCTCTGTTTTCTGCAGCAGCACAGTCATCTCTCTCTCCTTTTCCCGCGCCGTCTGAGTCACAGACGCCATCTCCTCTTCGTGAGCTCGGTTGGCGCTCTCTCTGTCCTGTCTGAGGACAACGGGGTGTTAGAAAAACATTTACAATAAAATCCTACTAGTACATATAATTTTTTCTGTTTTCTTTTCAAACTAGATACTAGAAGTGTAACAAGGTAGTTCAATTACAGACATTTAATCACATAATCCATATTCGTCCTTATTGAGGGAGAAACTGACCGTTGTAAACTTAAGGGGAGATCATTTTTTTATTGCAATAAAGACAGCATCACAAGCAGCTGATCTAATAGTTGCTTAAAAAATTTGGATGTGCAGACTTTAACATCGTATCCATAGAAAACAAAAGATGGGTGTTAAAGTTATCAGTAAAATATCTTAAAGGCTCTGAAGTCTATCAGTGAAAGTGAAAAGTGATCTGAAGGAGTTACATTGCACATGATTTCTGAAATGTGAAAGAGTGCACATATCAGACAACAACAGGACAAGGACAGGGAGAGACATGGAGGGACGGCTAAAAGTGTCAGGCCACAGTCAGCTAGAAGACCCCAGAGTGATACTGCAGCTGTTTTCAAAACCTACTTACTCTACGGACAAAGATCTTAAAATGCTCGTCATCCAGTAGGTTTCTCTTGCTGCTTTCTTGAATGTAAAAATGACTTATGGAAATCGTAACTCTACAGCCCAACAGATGAGCTCACCACAATGATGAGAACTGTTCACATACAGGATCTACACATTAATTTCTGCGTGACTTTGTTTTTAATGTTCACAATCCTCACTTGCGATTGAACCACCTTTATCCCTCAGCTTGAATTTGTCAGTAATCGTGCAGGTACGATGCAAACTTAGGTGCGTGTCCCCCTGGGCTTTAAACATGCATTCAACTCCTGCTAGAGCCAAACTTTTCTAACTCAGCTGAGTCCAAATGTACCCAAACAACAGAGGAAGAGACAAAGAAGGAACGAAATGAAAAAACTACAAAGACAGGAAAATACGAACAAATAAACAGAACTCTTCCTGAAGTCCAAAGGCGCTAATGAAGAGAGAATTCTCCAGTTTAAGTGAAAACTTTTCTCCCCTACAGCGCTTGGCCTGCATCTCTAAAGTGACCGCGTCTGTCTGTTCCTTCGTGTGTGTGTGTGTTCTCCTGCTGTCCTGCTGTCTGGGGTGTGAAAGCGGGTGGCGGGTGTGCAGGGGACACAAGGAGACTGTGTGTGTCTGTACGCGTATAAGTGTGTGCGTGTGTGTGTGTGAGTGAATGAACCCCCGCTGGGCTTGAACAGCAGCCTGAGCCACCAAAGCGCACACCAGGGCTCAGCGGGAGATGGCGGGCAGGCGTTGCCAGCCATTTGGTCCTGCAAGAGGTTCCAGGGGGCCGTGTGTATTTGTGTAAGTGTATGTGTGTGTTTGTGTGTGACAGAGGAGGGGGGGGACTCACACCAGACCTGTTTACCCACCAATTAGCATCAGACAGATCGCCAGAAAGTTCCAGCAGTCAGCAATAGAGAGGTGGTGAGGAAGAGAAGAGTGAAGAAAAACAGAAGAGGACAGAAAAGCAAAAACACAGAGAGCTACACATTTGGCATCTGTGAGGTCTCACTGATCTACTAAACCAACATTTACAAGTACAACCTCAGAAAGTTCTGCATAACAGAGCAGACTCAGGGCCCTCCATGGACTCACTTTCAGTTCAGAATCTCAGGCCTGAAGGCTCAAATTCTCGGGACGAGGGCCTGAAAGCCTCATCGAGGATCAAACTAAAGCTACAAGTCAGGCGAAGTTATGTGGTGTTCTCCCTGCGCCATTTTGTATCCCCGATCAAATACAGCACTTTAACTTTCAAAATGCTGTCACAAAATGGCTGCTGATGAGCGCTGTCAAATTAAACATAAAAAAGAGAAAGCAAAGGAGAGATGTCAGTGGACAGCCAAGCCCTGGAGCAGGCGTTAAGGACGACGGGCAGAGCAGAGGCTGAATATGTGGGGCTGGAGCTGGATGATTCTCCCTTGACAATAATCTGCCTTCCAGCTAATTGGTGAATGGACTCTGGGTTGCTGCCTGTGGCAGGAACTCTTGTTTGGGCCTAGGAGGCAATAGACTGAATGTTCAGTTAGCAGAAAGCTGGGCCTGTTTGTATATGCCTGGCCTGATGCACTGTAGGACAGCTTGGTAAGTATGGCGAGAGCTGCATGGGCCAGGGGCCTAAGGTAGGCTGGAATGGCTCTGGGGCTGCGGCCAGGTACAGTGGCTGCTGGGTAAGTGGGAGGTGGCAGAGGCGGTGGCTGGCTGGAGCAGCGAGGAAGAAGAGGGGGCCCAGTCGGCACTGCCTGCCTAAGTGGGCACTATTCAAGCTGTTGCCCATTAGATGTGGGGTGCCAGGGCCTGACCAAGCACGGAGTTTGCAGCACCCCACGGTGCACCCGCCATCCCACGCCAGAACCACCAAATGCCGCGGTTTATCAGAGAACGAGCACAAATTGGAGTCAGACGGTGGACTTGGAGGAATTGGCGACATTTGCCAACGCCAGACATCACTGACCACTGTTTGGACAAAACTAAAGGAGACCATACTCTCTTCCAATAAACACAGTACCACCAAAAAATACACACAAACTCAAGTCTTGTATTATATGGACACGCACACGGACAAACATACACAAAGTATGTCACACTTTATCTTCTCATTTCAGATAACTGATGTTCGACAAAGCTCTTCAGCTGTAAACTCTGTGGAAGCAGTAAAATAGAGACAAATGCTGCATATTAACTTATTATGAACAAAAACTATAGGAAAACTCACATGATGCGCTTTCATATTTAGTCTCCTCAATGTTTCTGCATTGCAAAATAACAGGTGTGAAAGTAACAAACAGGTGAACAGATTGTAAACGCAGCCTATAGCACAAACACGCAAACACACAAGCTTTGTTCAACTGATGGTTTCGAGACATTTGTGATCCCTGCAAAGAGTTGCGGAGGAGACAAAAAATACTATTTCTATCACAGAGGACCATCTGTAGTTATTGTTTCCCACAGGAATATTTCCTATATATCTGAAATATTAACAGACTTTCTTGTAATTTTGTTTTAATTCTAATTCTGTATTTCTCTTTCTTGTCATACTTTAAACTGAATGCTGCTTTGATAAAATGAAAAGTTTATTGAGTTTAGTTTAACTGCTTTATTAAAAATCATATCACAGCTCTAAAATACATCTCTGTCTTCCAACAGATGCAGCAAAGCTTTCATACTATAAAATCACGACTATTTACTCATATATAAACTGCTTAAAATGGTAACACTCGTGATGATTCATCTCTGTGGAGGAATTCCAGTGCATCCACAGCTATTTATGATCGACTGCATCAATCAGGCTACATTAATATTCAACAGTTCATCACAGAAATACAAAGATGGTTCCTGTTTATCTGCGGGTATGTGTGTGTTTATGTGTGGCTGGGAGACTGAGGCCTTGTGTAGGCCCGTCTAACGACCACTGCCAACAAAGGATGAGTGCACCGAAGAGAAAAAAATTAAGTGACATATTGAACATTTGCTGCGCTGCGTATCATTGATGCCGCGTACGATAAACATCTGAATTGTTTCGCCGTAGCAGACCGCACACAGTGTCACACAATTTTCTGTCACATGCACCTCAATGTGTCTTAGCACATTTTTATTAAACCTCAGGGTGATGGAGTCAATCACTCTGCCCCCACAGTTTCCTCCTGACACCCCTTCCCTTCATCTCCCTGCTCCACTTTATGAAACAAACACATCAAAGACAGAGGCGGCCTGATGCAGCCTCAGCGCTCGTTTGCTCGGCGCCCAGCGCATCTTCCTTTCTGTCCGTCCATCTATCCGTCCAGAGCGCTCTCATCTCTGCTCCGATCCTTTTTTCTGCTGCTTCCATCTCTCCCTCCTCCCTCCTCTTTTCCCTCCCACCCTTTTTTTTCCTGTAACTAAACTGGCTGTGTCTCTCTCCATCTGCTGGTTCTTCCTTCAGCGGCCCTGCACCTGTTCACACCTCCTCTCCTGTTGGCCACCTCTTCTCTCTTCTCCCCTCTCCCCCCTCTATCTCTCTCTTTCTCTCTATCTCTCTTCCTCCCTCCCTCACTCTGCTCAGTGCGATGCTGCCAGGCCCCGTTCCTGGCTCAGTTAGCCTCTCTGTCATTCAATCCATCTGTCGGCAAGTCAACTTTGTTTACAGCAGGCGGCCCAAGCCTCTTTTCTTCTTCAAGGAGCGCTAAAGCCCCCCTACTGCCACCAAGGTCAGCGGTGAGCCAATCGTGCCGTGAAACAAAAAAACTGCAACTGTTAAATTAGCAGCAAAATGAAATTTGCCCTCTTGCTTCACCAAAAGTATGGACAAGAACTCCTCTCCACATCTTGCTGATGCTGTATTGTACTCCTTCAAACGAATAAATCCACATGCACAAACCAAAGAGGAAAAAACTGCTGCTGCAGCACACACTGCCTCTGACCAAAATTCCAGCTTTGGTTTGAAGTAATTAGCCGCTGATTGGCCTCTGTCAGCCTCTCTGTGCTAACAACACAGAGTGAAAGTAGTTTATAAAAGTCTTAATTGGCACAGATAACTGATGGTCTAAACACAGGAAGAGCAGACTGGCAGTGCAGGCATCTGTGGTTTTTAAAAATAAACACACAGCATACGTACAATATGCTCCCATACTGACCCAATCCAGAAACCCAGGACCCAACGGCAGAGTCAAATCTGTGGCCTACAGAAATAGTTATGGGTAGCATATGTGGCAGGGCCGGGGGTCGAATCAATTTCAGCAAAGAAGGTAAATGGTTGCCTGAAATTAATTATATTTCCAGAATACCAGCTTTAAGTTGCATCTCATTAGACGTAAGATAAATATGTTAACCACAGAAATGAGACTGAAAAGAAAGAAAAGGGAAATAGTTTGAAATGTTTTATTTATGTTAAAGCAAATGTAAGAAATCTTTATTTACTGGTGACATCTTTGGAGAAGTGATATGTTTTATCTTTGTCTTGTGTATGCTTCTGTTCTTTTCTCTGTTTCTCATCGTCTTCTGTAGGGATGCACTGATTCAATTTTTCTGGTGCCAATACAGATACTAACACCTGGGCTTTGGGTATCCACAGATACCAATTCTGATCCGATACCAGTGTTAAATAATAACCTGCATGCTCTTCTGTGGGATTAAACTGGTAACAAAAATGGGTACATATGGAATTACTGAAGTTAATATTTATTTAAACTATAAGTGTTTAAATTAGGGCTGGGCAACGATTAAAACTTTCAATTGTAATTAATTGCATGATTTCCCTGATTAATCATAATTAATCGCATTGTGAAAGTGCCATAACATCTGTCATGCAAACACTAAAGCAGTACTTGTTATACAGTAATAGTTAAATCACATATTTAGTGCAAATCAAATTTACAAAATGTAAATACAAAATTAAAGCTTATTGCCACTGTCAGGGCATTAAAGTGATACTCCGGGATGGAACAAGTTGGGTCCTATCACAAGGTTTAGGGCAGAAATTACCCTTACAGCAGTGTTTTTGTGCAGCAGAAGCCCAGAGCGCTCGCACCAAACACCCTCTCCCTGCTCCTCTGCCGGTTTCCTCTGCACTCAGATGGGGCCAATTTTTACTTGACCAAAAACACAAATAAACGGACTCCCAACAAAAAAATCTGATATCGGTCTGCATTCATGCTTTATTTAGAGAATTTTCAGCGTGTTACTTTCACACAAAAACACTGCTAAATAAGGCTCTGGTTCTCATCGTGTCTCTTCATCCTGGCAGACTACCTGCGTTTGTTTATATCTGGCACGCCGTGCGCGCGGACTGATACACTAAGCGGCGAGAGCCTTTAAGTTCCGTGGCGTTGCCCCTCTTCTCCATGCTTGTTTTGGTTACTAATCGTGTTTTTCCGCCAATTTCACTTCCGGTTCCACCACGGTCAGCAACAGACATTTACAAAATAAAAGCATGTGAGCAACATGCACTAATGTGTGATAAAATATTCAACGGCATTAATGGATTGACGGGTTAACGCGAAAATAACGCGTTAACTTGCCCAGCACTAGTTTAAATGTTTCACAGCTAAATCATTGTTTAGCCTTAGTGTCAAGTTTGGACCGATCTTTTTCCACCAATACCTGATCCAGCTTTGAGGGGCTGGATTGGCGCTGATACCCGATACCAGGATCAGAACGGTGCATCCCTAATCTTCTGTTCTACTTGTTGGGTAAACTTGTGGTTGAAAATTGAGATAGTGTGCTGTAAATTGTAGGAAACCCAGTGGAAGTGTATTGCAGAAGTATTGGTGTTCATTTCAGACTAGGGCTGCACGATATTGGAAAAAACTGACATTGCGATTTTTGGGGGATTGCGATATATTGCGATTAAAAAAAACATTAATTTTCAGCAGATGACTTGAATAGCTCTGTTTGGGAAGAATTTGGTTGACTCACAATGACACCATTGTATTCCTATGATACCGTTAAATCCAGGCTAAGGGGGTTTATCTGTGAATGATGAAGATTGCTGTATATGAAAGGGATCCAGGAGGTCATGTCTCTGTACAAAATAGAATAGGTTTCAATTTCAGTTGCTTTTTTTTTTCCATTTCTCCAATAAATGGGGGAAATGCGATAGTCGCATTACATGCGCGATGTGACTATTGCGCATGCGCATATTGCGATGGCGATGTTCAAACGATATATTGTGCAGGCCTATTTCAGACTGCTTCAAAATTGGGTAAGAAAGGGGTCTTAGTTCATCTTAATGTGAAAGTTCTGTGCAGTGTTCTCTAAAGACAAAAATTATGGTCTCAGTAGTTTTCAGGTGAGGAATAAAAACAAAGCAGTCAGAGAAAGCTGTGAAAACACAAGGTTGGTACCACATGGAGCGATCAGTCACCTGTGTTTGAATTCACTTCACATATATGACACTCCCGTGGCGTTCAAAAGCCCCCTCAGCCATCCCACCTGGTTATGAGCTTGAGGAGCAACGGGCAGGAAGGATCTTGCAGCTTCGCGATCTCCCCCTGCGAGCTCACTCAAGTCATCTCCAGTGAACTCGTCTATTAACCAAACTTAACTCACCCAGCTCTGTCTGCCCTCTCTATCTCTCTCTCTCTCTCTCTCTCTCACACACACACACACTCACACACACCCTCTGCAGCTCTCTTCTCTTCATGCTCCTGGGCCATCAGATCAGATGCCTAGTGAGAAAGAAGCAGCCATTGAGGTTGAAAACAAAGAGAGGCTTTCTAAACACAGCAGGGGGGGACTCGGGATGGAGATGGGACTGTAGGGGGGCTTGAGCCCATCCGGCGCTGGCCTTAATATACATACCATCGCCAGCCTCGCTGCTTTTCTCCTTTGCCCTATTCTACCTCCTGCAAACTATCGACCAACTTCTCTCTGCACTTTAAACTTCCCCTTCTCCCCTTCAACCTTCTTTTACACTTTGAAATGCCCTTTCTATCTCATCTCCTTTTTCTGCGTCCTGTTGCACACTTTCTGAATAGATTATGACAGATAGCATTACTGTCAGGGTGGTGTCAATGTGTCTTGCACCCTGGTTTATATGGCACCTTACAAACAACAACAAAACAACAAAAAAAAACTTTTATTGCCATATCGTGTTCAGTGAGATATCAAGTTCATCCCAGTCATTGAAGACATCATCTCATTTTTCATCACCCTCAGGATAAAGTGATATTTCCTCTCTGACCTGTCCCTTACCTTCAGAAATAACTCTGCACCTATCTCCTCCGCTCCCCTGCTTTTTTCTGCTCCTGCATCTGTGATCACCTTCTGATACAGCCCACTGATGGGGGCACTGCTGTACTACCTTTGTGGTGCTGTTTAATACCGCTATGCCCACAAAGAGCGACACAGAGAAAAGGAGCGATGGAAGGCAAGCGTGAAAAATGGAACAACAAAGAGCAGCTATATGAAGGATAGAAGTAAAGAGGATGACAGGATAAAAAGGAGGGATCAATGGGGGGAAGAGAGAAATGAAGGTAAAGGAAGAGCAGAGAGAGGTTCTGTCATGTTGGATGAAAGCTGTGCCTGACGGGCAGTAGGCACAGCGTAGAGTCACTGATGGTGCCACCCTCACAGCAGGGATATGTGAGGGCACAAAAGTTGACCAGATGACTGGCTGACACACAGACGTGCACACAGAGAGTCACAACAAGCAGCAGTTCAGTCTTCTAAAATGTGACAGATGCTTTACACAAACAAGCAGATAATTCTGAACATTTTCAAGAGTTTTCTGACATGTAACCAAATCCATAGGGTGGATACAGAGTCATACTGCAGAAGAGTTGTTGGTGGATGGATGACAGAGGTCTGGTGCTCGCCCATTCGTTCTGTCCTCCAGCAGGAGCAGTGTGTGTATGAAGGCCAGTGTCCCAGGGCACACTTGGCTGGGGTGACAACAGTTGTAGCCGACAGATTTGCCTCCATCTTGCCTGAGGTCTCCCAGTCAGCGATCTGTCTATTCTATCTATTCCCAGCCCGCAGCATGGACAGAATACAGCCTGACTAATAGTCCCCGCACGGCTGAACTTAAACTCTTTTACGATATTATCAGCGAAAACAAGTGGTTTCCCGTTACTCAAGTCAGCTTGACCTTATATGGGCGACCGATTGTTTAATGTGTATGTGCTGTTGCATGGTTATATAAACTGTCGGTGTATTTCAAGAGATGCCTTTTAGGTAAGCCGCTGAACTGCGTCTCTGATACAGAGGCTGTAAGTGTGGATCAAACCCAGGCAGGATTTCATCTTTACATCCAACTCGCAGCCTTTTGCCTTCTACTGTCCCACCCTCTTCACTTGCTAGTCTCTTAAAGTCTCTGTGAGGACTTTCTAAGTGATCTCAAAAAGGTCTCATCTCTAGATATATGCCTGATCATGATCCACTATTTAAAAAGATATTATAAGCACCAAAGAAGATTATTTCTAAATGCTATTTCCAGTACCCATGGTCTGGTCATCCAGGACTGGATTCATTTACGACACGTAGAAGTCCCTATGATGCTGCGGCCACATCTGACGCAAATTGGCAAATTTAAATGCTAACACCCGAAGCTGGACGCTGGACTTTTTAACAAGCTGAGGGGCAACATGCTGACGATGACGCACTGGCAATACTTTATGTGTGTGCATATTCATCTCTCAACAAACCTCTACACTCAACCTCTACACCTGAGGGGCCTGCTGCCTCTCCCTGGTAATCCACCTCCACTGGCCCTGCCTGGCTGTTCCCTGCGACCTCATCCTCTACTACCCAACCCATGATCCCCGAGGTCTTCCTGGGGATAATGAAGGAGTCGAGGAAAGAGAAGACAGCAGAGAACTTCCATCTCTTCCCTGGGTCCTTTTTCCCTGCTCCTTCCTCCTCTCTATCAGGTAGGTATCCCTGAGGCTCTTCCATCTTTAATGACAAAACTCCACTGAGGAAAACACAGTCAGACTCAGTGATGACCCGTGCACCAAATCCAGCTGGAAACAAATATTTACAGAACTTCCCTTCAAAACATGTCTCCTCAGCAACTTTCACCCAACCTGCTCCTTTTTGTTCCGGTCTCAGCAGAGTACACATGTCGTATCATATAACTCTGGATGATGACACACCGCACAAATCAACTTCTCCTCCATCTTTTGGCGGGGTTGGTGCTCGAGCAGGTGGCGGGCCAACCACATTGTCAAATCAATGACGCCGGGGGGGGGGGGGGGGGGGGGGGGGGGGGGGTCATTGCTGATTGGCTGCCGTTGCACAGCCTTACGTGAATTTTTGTTGAAAGTTTGATATTTTCAACTCGAGCGTACAGGCATTCGACGCCCCAAACGTGCCGGACAATCCATACACATCGTTCCGTGCCAAACGGGTCCAACACGCCTTTCGGGGCGAATCTGCGTCCAAACACATCTTTGCATTGACTTTGTACGTAATCTTGACGTGCGTCCTCGCGAGTTTGCATCTGGTACGGCTATGGCCGTGGCATGACAACACTATGTCAACCAGCAAAGTTTAGCAGTGAGAAGAGAGATCTGAGTTTATCTCTACTGAAAAAGATTTCTTGGATTAATTCGGTAGTGATGGTGGACACAAGAGCTGAACCAGGAAAACAAAAAGGACAGAAGAAAGCTGAACAGGAGAGTGATAGAGTGTGGGCCAAAGGCTAAAACATGGGCTACACTGTTTATGATGGTGTTCATTTCAAACCACATGCAGCAGTTATTCTGAAGTGGTCTGTTCAAACTTGAGTCTATCAATAAAATGCAGATTGAGGTTACATTTGCTCTGCTTTGTTGATGAGCACTCGTAGGACATAACCAGATTCACCAACATTACAAGTTAAAGTTGAAAAGTTGTCTTGAACAAAGAAGTGTGGAGTTAAAAAGAGGATCTGGTCTCCATTCATTTGCTTGAATATAAACACACATCTTGTTAAGAGTCAGGTCCTCACGATAGTGGGTGCTACTGCTCATGGGTCTTTATCCTGGAAAAACACTGGCTTTTCCAGGTAGTGCTTACAGATCCTTTAACAAATACAAACAAAGCCCCAAATATTTAAGCTCCAAAATGATATACATATACACGACCCACAGTCCATGGTGTGCAGTACTGAAGTTAGTGGCACATCACAGGGAGATGCCACAGGAGGTTGTGTTTTTAGGAGAGTTCGTCTGTCTGTCTGTTTGTTTGTCTGTGAAGAACATAACTCAAAAAGTTAGGTACAGATCTTGATGAAATTTTCAGGAAATGTTCAAAATGGGATAAGAAAGGAGTGATTACATTTTGAAGGTGATCTGGATCACTGTCTGGATCCAGGACTTTTTTAAATAATTCTTTATCATTGTGAGTTAGGGCTGTTTTCACCATATGTGTATATAACTCCACTATAAATGGTCTGATTACTTTGTAGAACTATACAAGACAAGGTCACCATAATTTCTGACAGATGTGAAAGTACGATCCACATCCCGGCAATATTCTGGATACTAAGACTAACACCAAATTGTAGCAGACAGTCTGCTGAAAGGGAGTATAACATTAAAGTAGGACTTAAGTGTTGCATGACAATCACAGTTTGCTTGGCGGAGGACTGCGCTCTCTGAGAGCTTTTCTAGTTTAATAGATACAAGCTCAAAAAAAATAATTTTTTCTGCCCAACACACCACAGTTTTAAGGGTATACTGATGGCACTAAAGTGGTTTCTGCTACTAGGCCACACGAGTCAACACACGGTGTTTCATCAACTGAATCAACTCAGATAAACTAAAAACTAAAGACCCAGGTGTCACGGCTGCTGCAGGGTGAGAAAGTAAGAGAGTCGGAAAGAAAAACAAAAAGAGATGGAGAGTCAAAGAAAAGAAAAGGAAGATAAAAGTCAACGCTGGTCTCAACAGATTGACTGAGAGAGACAGCGAGAGGGAGCAAGAGAGAAAGAGAGGTGAGAAGGCAGGATGGCAGAGAGGGCACTCCGACAGCGAGGAGAGAAGAACGCGGCAAGGTCTCGTCACCAGGCCAACGGGCCCACCACTGTCAACATCATGGCACTCTGTGGTACGCACACATGCACACACACAAACACACACACACACACGGCTGGCCAACGGCCCTCCCAGCTGCCCTATCCGTAACTGTCTGATTAGTTGTGCTAAGCAGCCCCTCCCCTGCCAACCATGGTGCCATCTGCTACCCAACAACATGGCTGCCGACCAGACAAGCACACACACACACAAACACACATGCAAAGGCACAAAAACACACAGCGAGCCCCATACCTGGCACCGCCCTGCTGCTGTCACACATAGACACACACATCAAACTTCACAGACACAGGTGTAGCCCGAAGGTATCAAGATTTAACACAAAGGCACACACACACACTTATTTAATTGCACACACACAGAAACGAAACTGCATCATTCGTGTGTTGGTGCACACTGCAAAGCCGCACACACACACCAATGCTTTCGGGGTTGTGTGTGAGCATGTGTGTGGTGACAGTTGTGACACTGTTAATGCCAGGTAGAAAGAAAGATGCGGAGATGAAGAGAGTGTGTGTGGAAGTGTGTGTGTGTGTGCGCGCTTGCTGGCAGAGCTTGAAGGTTCATTACAGCCCCCGCCTCTCCTGAGCGACTTCAGCCCGCGTGGCGCCCCGGCCCTTTTATTCCGGGCAGTGATTGGACAAGGGCCTCCCGCCGAGTTGGTTTGCAGCAGTTTTGTCGCGCCCAGATTTCGCTCCCTGCTCAAAGCGAGCCTCTGGCGGGACGCGGCATCTGCTGCCTCACCTTCCTCATTTACACTTCTCCGCCCTCACACACACACAGAGTTCCGTTCACCGCCTTCACAGACCTCGCTATCACGATCTACAACTGCGGGGAGTCAAAAAAAAGGGATGGAGAAGTAGGTAGACTTAGAGAGATGAGGAGCAGCAGCGTGACATGTTTAATAGAGTTTGGGAAGTTCATGTTGAAGTCACAGCAGTTGGTAGGAAGCTTTTAGTCTCTCAGTGTCTCAGTGTTCATCTTCTGATTACATGGTCAAAGAAAGGAGAATGTGTCCTAAACGTCACAGCATCGTTCTCTGTCTGCCACTTTGTATATTCAACCACTGCCTCATTAATACTGGCACACACACACCAGGGTAAACTATAACAAGCCATCATTTAGTCAATATTAATGTTAAATCTTCTATCCATCCCTTTCATTTACTGACTTCTCTTGGATCAGGTTTGACTGGCATGAGGGTTAACACGTGCTGTCTCAACTACACTTTCCACAAATGCGACAAAGGATGGAATATGGATTTTTCTGGTACTTCTCACCAGCTTAATGCCTCCACTTGTCTTTTTTTTTCTTGCCTAACTCTCTTTATTGGCCTCTTTCTGTTCAATGGAGTATCTGTATTGGCGCCCATCATTTTGTCAAGTGTGGTGCATGTCCCTGGGCTAGCTCAAACAAAAAGCCCTCTTTTCAGCTGATGGCTTCCTCTACAGCTGGAGTCGAAAAGACTCTGCCACTGCCTGTTGCCGGTCCAGGACCCATCAGTTTGGTTAGGTGTTATTCTCCAATTTGGCATTTGGATAAGTCCAGAGCAATAAACTATGAAAACAGATTTTTCAGAGGGGTTCAGAACAAGGACGAGTCGTGATTTTCAAATACTGGAATAATCAAATAATTCCTTTGACTACTATCCCGTGTTAAATATATATACATATATATATTTTTTTTAAGCCCCTGATTGTAGTGTGACATAACCATCAGATGGCGTATGTAGAGAATCTGAAAACTGTTTTCTTTTTGCCACTGAGCAACAAAAACTTTCATAGTAACATGAGAAAGCATCTGTGCCAGTAGCTAGTCCAATGCAAAAGTTCAGGGAGGAACCATATGTGGAAACTTTGCTCAGTAAAACTAGACATTACATGTAGATCGTATCCATATCTAACTAGCCAACTCTAGGAGTGAAGATGGCCCATTGAGCTAGGTCATGCTCCATGATTTTTACCCTCGCACAGGTGGTCCAGCCTCTACGCCGCTTGTCACTCCCCACTCTTGCCCTGTTTCTTGCCCCATCAATTGTACTCTACTGTAGCACTTAAGGCATAAAAGACCAACAAAAATAACTTAAAAAACAGCCAACTTTGCACAGTCAATAAATGGTAAAGATAGGCAGACATGGATTTTTCCAGGCCGGTACCAATAATTTGTAGTCAAGGAGGCCGATAGCTGATATTTGAAGCCAATATCAATTTGCAGTCAAAGTGCAAATATTGGTGTCAAAATTTTGAATAATACAAACTCCAACACTTAACTTCATTCAAATACCTTTAAACATGAGTTTATTAAACAGCTCCCAGGCTTAGCAGCATGTGTTATGGAGTTAAATGAAACTTAAAAAAAAAAATAGCTAACGTTTTCGACAGTGAATAAAGTTTTCCAAAATTTCAATGTAACTGCAATAACTGCACAGCTGATTGGCTGTTTCCCAAGCCATGGCTCTGCTTGTAACCAATCAGATGGTACTGTGGGTGGGACAGTGCCGGGGACTGAGTAGTGACTGCAAACAGCAGAGCAGCTGCATCAGAGCTGCAACAAAGCAGTTTTAAATTTGTTTCTTATCAGCCATCGGATTAGAAAAAAGGCCGATGCCGATAAGTCTCAAAATGCCAAATATCGGCCGCGATAATCGGCCTGGCCGATAATCAGTCTATCCCTAATAAATGGATCTCTTTATATCTGCAAAGGAGGTGGGGAAGTATTTCCAATAAACAACAAATATGAGTTAGTCCCAAATAGTGTTTTGGCTGGGATGCTCATCCCTTGTTGAAAAGGAGAAGGTAAAATGTGATGTGTCGTAACATCCTCATCTTTCTTACTGAGTTAGTTGGTTAATTCCAGGGTATGAACCTAGCTACAGCGAAACAATTCATCAAAAAGAAACAAGTCGCTCTTTTAACCATGGAAAAATTTGATTCCACAAGTTTAAACTTGGTTGCCTTAGAAAATCCTGATTCAAAGGTAACCCTGATTGAAAGGGTTGAGCTTTCCAAGCCCAGGATTCAATAGTTTCAAGATGCAGAAGAGCAAAGGACATCAAGTAAACTTTTTGTAGGGAAGAAGTCTGACTTCACATCTATCTACAGCTTTAAACAAGCACCCTCATAAACATGGATGCTTGATTTCATAGGGATAACAAAACCGGAGGAAGATTTGGAGCACCACAAACAATCTACTAGTCCAAACTGCAAAGCAGACACACAGGTCTCAACAATCCAGAGAAACAATAACGCATGCAAACACACATCTACCCATTCACGCCTATCTGGCATGTGTTGTGACAGAAGTTATGCTGGGCAGTTTTCTCTGTGGCCTTTGGGATCTGTGATCACAACACAGGGAGAGACGGGGCCGGATGGAGACAAGGAAAGAAGGAAAGAAAGAAAGTGAAGAAAGACAGGAGCAAACAAACAAAACAAACTTGGTAAAGCCCTCTGCTGGGCTGGGGCCGGGACTGGAGTGTGTGTATGTGTGTGTGTGAGGCGATGTGAACAGAGTGGTGGGGATTAGGACAGATCCTGGGCTGTCCAACTCACAGCTGGCTGATGATCCAATCCTGGAGCGCAGCGCAGCGCACCAGCCGCCATGGGACCCCCGGATGCGTGCATGCATCTGTGTGTGTGAGTGTGTGTTTGTGCCTGTGTACAGGCATGTGGATTGGACTGATGTGAGTATCAGTGTGCACATTTGGAGACATGCAGTTGTACAAACAAGTGTGTGTGTGTGTGTGTGTGTGTGTGTGTGTGTGTGTGTGTGTGTGTGTGTGTGTGTGTGTGTGTGTGTGTGTGTGTGTGTGTGTGTGTGTGTGTGTATGTGTGTGTTAATCAGATGAAAGGTAGGGCTATCTGAAATCAAGCAGAGGCTTTTTGTGCTTCATGTGCCCTGTTTGAAGGTGGGCTGTGATCATTTGGGCCACGAGAGGAGGACAGAATGAAAGAAGGGAGTGAGCAAGTTGCATCCGGAGAATCAAAGAGCTGCCTTCCAAGGCTGGTCATAAAAACGCCTTCCAGCCTCGCTACTGTGAATCTCACTCTCCTTCTGACAACACACACACACAGTAACACCGAGCAACACACAGCAGCTACAAAGCGTGTGTGTGGCTCTGTAGTGAAGAACAAGAGAGGGCAAACAGAGGCATGACTATGAATGAACTACATATTCTGCATAACCCCAGAAGGGCGACAGATACACCGACAAAGAGAGGGAAAGCAAGAAACAGAGGTAGAGAGGGAGACACGCTTGAGGTTTACATTTTTTTAGTTTGGAACAACATGAGAAAAAGCGATACAGACCATGACAAGAGAGGAAAAAAGGAAAACACAAAAAAGCAAAAATTCAAAATGTATCTCTGGCCCTAGGACGGACAAAGGCTGTGACTGAAGCTCAGCTGGTGTGTCAGACAGTGTATCAGGACACAGCACCTTTGAGCGATGTGAACAGAAGCAAAAATCCTTCAGCAAGCATTTTGCCCCAAAGTCCCTGAGTGATCACAGCATCAGGGCTGAAAGTCTGGTTTGATTGTTGCTACAAAGGTTTTTAATTATTTGAGATCAGGCATTTCCTGTTGATCATATTCAATACAAAATCATTCCACACAGAGCTTGGGTTTATTAAACATTTCTGATTTTCTTGGACCTTATTTGTACAGGTTCCCTTGTGGAGACCTGGTATCTTGTCAGAGCTATTTTCTGATATTTGAAGACCAAATTCTACATAAACATATTCTACTATGCACAGACACTTTAAGCTGTCATAACCAAATATTTTCATGTTAAACTCAACAATTAAACCTCATCACCTTTGCATATTTGCTATCATATTGTGTTTTCAAAGCAGTTTGCCAGTACTTTGAGCTTGAAAATGGAGATAAAGTTGTACAAAGGCCTTGACTTGATAAACAAGCATCTAACTTACTGGAGCAAAGAGTAACCAGCAGACTTGTGGACACTAACATCTGAGCTCTGCCAATGTTAGCAATATTTGGCAACCAAATTTGACTCTGTACCCACAGACTCTGTGTTTTTGTTTAGCTGTGTTAAACACTTCTTTTTCTCAATCTTGACTGTAATCTTAGCATTTTCTCACTTTCACATTTGACCCTGATGAAAGCCACAAGGCAAATAAAGTGTGGAACAGAAGTTTTCCCTTTACTACAAGTGTTGCTGAAGTTTGAACTATTTGGACTTCTTGCTCCTCTCTATGAACCTTGTAAGTGGGTTTAGTTATGCCTAAATCCTTGATGCTACCCACCCCCAGACTTAGGCAGTTTTTTTTTTTAAACTTGAGTATCACCTTTGACTTAAGCAAAAACAACTCAACTCTAAAAGTGCAAGCCTACAGACTTTTTTATCTTGTGATAATACACACATAATCCAAATTCTAAGACCGGTTAAAAATTGCAAGAATTTACATTTTTCTCTATTGGATCCTAAAAAGTTTCTAAGTAGAGTTTCTGAATCCAAAAAAAAAAGAAACGGGAGTGAGACAAAAATAAAAAAATAAATAAGCTATTTATTGCAAACAGCAGTTGAGGGCATCCACTGTCCATTTATATAAACTCCTCTACCCATCCACCCCAAAATGTTCTCAATGTGATTTAGATCAGGGGAACAAGCAGGATGGCGCCAAAGAGTGAGGTTATTCCTATGGAAGAAGTCCTTTGTCAGGCAGACATTGTGAACTGCAGCGTGGTCCTGTTAGAAAAATTCCAGTCATTACCACACAGACTATAGCCACGTTTCCACCAAGCAGACCTGTTCGGTTCGTCTCGGTACGGCGCGCATTTTGCGGCGTTTCCACTGACTTATCCCGGGCCAGATCCCTAAAAACACGAAACGAGTCGGCCTACTTTTTTGGGACCCTTCCATATGGGTGCCAGACTGAACCGATCGGCTCTCGGAAGGTGGAGCTACAACACTGCAGACCGTTGATTGGTCAAAAGAATCGTCACTTACCCCAACAGCGGCTGCATTTCTCCTGGCGGCACACAGACTTCTCTGAAACAAAGCTTGATTACACTTTGTATCAAAGAGCTACATGCCAATCAAAGAGAGGACGAAATGCTGCATGTCTTCCATCTATGCTCTTTGTTTACTGTGTCATGATTTTCTTCTTTATTGGATTTAATAGCTGGGTAAGCTGCTACGGCGTCACGCTATTGTTTGTCACCTACCACGAGAGGGCACAGTTTGCTGTGGAAACGCAAACAGTATCAGGCTTAACTTTACCAAACCGTCCCAAAATGTATTAAACCGACCTGGACTGCTTGGTGGAAATGCGGCTCAAGACCCTCAGTCATGAAGGAGGCCCCCTGCAACATCTCCGCATAGCCAGCCACCGTTTGACGCTGAACCTGAAGCTCCATTGTTTCTTTGAAAGAATAAGCCCCCTAGATCATGATGGCGCCCTTTCCACCGTGCTGTTTAGAAAACATTTCAAGTGGGATCTCCTTGTCATGTGAGTAATGATGGCAGCCTTCAGGACCATCAAAGTTCAAATTTTTTCTCATCAGAGAATGAAACTGTCTCCCACCTTTCAATGTCCCATGTTTGGTGCTCCCTTCAAAGTCCAAGTGAGCAATGTTGTGGTGTTAAAGGAGACGAGGCCTCCAAAGATGTTTTTTTTTGTCTTGAAGCCCTTCTCTTGCAGATACCATCTGATGGTTATCGAGTTGCATTCAGTACCAGTAACGGCCTTAATTTGGGTCGAGGATTGTCCCGTCTTGATGGACAGCCAATCAGATCCTCTGGCTCAGCGCTGGTGACGTCTTTTGGGTCTACCACTTGACTTTTTTGTTTCATAACCCTCAGGATCTTTAAAAATGAAATTCAAAATGACTGTCCAACTGTGTCCAACCTCAGCAGCGAAGGCGAGAGGTCTTGCTTATGTGGCTCAACAATCTGAGCATGTTTAAAAAGAGAAAGCATTTAGCCTTTGCCATCAGGCGGTTATGACTGTGAATACCTGACAGAAAAGGACATCATTTTTGCACAGATTTTGGCTTGAGCCTTTAGCTGTGCTCAGAAACGTTTGATCAGCTAATGAACAACTCATTTCAGTTTGTTCTTTTCAAAAAATTGCCCTGTCACATTTTTTTCTCTCTCATGTCTTGTTTTTGCATTTTGAAACTTTAGGAGCCTTCATAAGATAAAACAGAGCAAAATGTAAATTTGTGCAATTTTTCAACTGGTCTTAAAACTTTGATCAGTTGTGTATCTTGAGCTCTTGCAGACACAATGACGTGCATGTCTCAAGAACTGTTCTGTGCTGTATCTTCTATTCGTGATCATGAACATATCTGTTCCAAAGTGATCACTGTGAAATGTACAAGTTTGAACCTCATGTGTCCTCTGACTTGCGTACATTTCTTGGATACATCACTACTTCATGAAAGGTTTGATCTTGTGCTCGACATTAAATCTAACTGTTAAATACTGAATGTGAACATTCATCTCAGTCACTACTAGAAGGAAAAAAAAAATGGCAAAATGATGTCAGTGTCAGAAGTGGCTTTTACTTCTAATGACCCAAAATTGAATTTGAATGGCTACAAGCTCAGCCAAGTCAACAGCTGTCAAACACCCAGTATGCATCTGCAGAGAGATGAAACTATAAACTCCCTCATCCACATACACCCGCACACATGGCAGTTAAATGCTTTAGTCCAGCGGCTCCTCTAGTACAGGTCAAAGTCATCATGTTGCCATATTAATATGCATGTCATTCTCCACAGCTGGCTGCGAACACACACACACACACACACGCACACACACACACACACACACACACGCACACACACACACACACACACACACACACACACACACACACACACACACACACACACACACACACACACACACACACACACACACACACAGTACTTGCCTCATCCCTTAAACACATGACAGCCCGCCATGCAGCAATGTGTAAGCGCTGGCCAGCTGACAGACAAACACACTTAAACACAGATCAAGCCAGGGGCTGCAGTGGACACACTCACACACAGCACCAAGCTAACAGACACACACAAATACATGGGAATAAATATAAACACACACACACACACACACACACACACACACAGATTACACAAACTTACATCCCGCAGCCTCGAGCACCACAGGGCACCACCACCACATCTGTGCCCATCTCAGACACCTCGACTGTGGGCAGCGGGGGTGAGACAGTGCCCTGGGCGGCTGGCTTGGGCTGGCATGGCCCTGGCAGTGGCTAGTGTTAGAGGGGCCTACAGCCAGCTGATGACAGAAGGGGCAAGAGGGAAGGGAAGGAAGTTAAGGGGCTGGAAAGAGGGGAATGTGAAAGAGGGTGGAGAGGGTGTACAGATAAAGGTGAGGAAGAAAAAGGAATGAAATTATGTCAGAGATAAAAAGATGGAAGGATTACAACAGAGGTGATTGAAGGAACCAAGGGAGGAATCAGGACAGAGAGATGCAGGGATAGATTATAAAAAGAAAGAAGGTGGAGTTAGGGAGGTGGGGAGCCGGTAGCGCCTGTAGTGAGAGCGGGTGCAGGGCAGTGGCAGGTGGCACTGAGGCCAGGCTGTCCAGTGACCATCAGCCACACGTTTTCCTGTGTGTGTGTGTGTGTGTGCGTGTGTGTGTGTGTGTGTGTGTGTGAGGGACAGTGTGTGCACGCCAGGGACAGAAGAAAGGCTCAGGCGCCATTTTGGCTCTGCTGGAGCTGTTGCTGGGATGGGCACTGGCCTGGTGGCACAGACCGGGCACTGTGTTTGTGTTTGTGTGTGTATATGTGAGTGTGTGTTTGTGTGTGTGTGTGTTGCATTATGTTGTGGCATGCTTAACAGGATTAGAGGTGACCTGGTGAGGTCCAGTTGGTACCGGGACCATGGCACAGCGGCGCATATGTGTGTTTATGTGTGTGTGGTTTGTATAATAGGATTAGCCGTTACCTGGTGCGGTACAGTTGGTGTGCTGGTCTGAACTGGACTGGACTGGGCTGAGCTGGACAGGAGCTGGGCAGAGGGGAGTGCTGTGTGTGTGTTTGTATGCATGTGTGTGTGTGTGTGTGTGTGTGTGTGTGTGTGTGTGTGTGTGTGTGTGTGTGTGTGTGTGTGTGTGTGTGTGTGTGTGTGTGTGTGTGTGTGTGTGTGTGTGTGTGAGTGTGAGTGTGGTGGCATGTATAATAGGATTAGGTACTACCTGGTGAGGTGCAGTTGGCGCTGGGCATTTGCCAGCTGTTCTGCTAGGCTCAGGGCTTCGGCCTGCCATTGGCTCCCATCCTTTTGGACCACCTCCAGATGCTGCCGGCAGCCAACCAGCTCTGAGCTCAGCCTTTCCACTTCCTGTCCCGCAGAGATGGACGGAGAGAGGGAAGAGGAGGTGAGGAAATCTTTCACAACAAACCACCTTATGCCCTCAGATAAACAACATGTTTATCAGAAACATCATGCTAGCTCAAGACCTCATCTAAATTTCAAAGCTGGTGTAAAATGTTAAAGTCATACAAAACATTATAATACAGCACAATTTTTAAAAGGTTCTGTGTTAACAAAGGTGAAACTGTTATTTCTCTTCACTGGAAAGCATGCAATGTTTATTATTTCTACTGAATATTTGATGTTTGGTCAAACTGTATCAATCGTTTCAGAGGAGGGCTTAAAAAGCATGAGCACAACGTCCTCAAAAAAGTGATTATCTTCCAGTTGTCGACTTATTATCAAGACTAGCTCATCTCTGACTTTCTACAATAACAGGAATCAAGCAAAGACACTAAATGTACGAACAGCTAATTTACCTGTGCAGCTTTTTCCATTTTTCTGCTGGTCTTAGTGATAAGCTCTCGGAGCTCTCTCTCTGCCTCCTCTTTCTTCAGCTGGACCTGGTTGAGTTGATAGCGAAGATCCATACACACCTAGAGGTGACAGGCAATGATTAAAAGGAGCCAGCACTTTAATCAACAAATGTTACTTTGTATATGCTCCTCAATAATCTTCAAGTAAAAGAGTTACTTTGTCATCATGTTATCATTTCCCCCATCTAGAAAGGTTTTGAATTTGAGTTTGAGCCCTTTACCAGACTGTGTGAGTTTTAGATCCTGACAGCACCCAGTACGAGTGAAGACAATAAAATCCTGCAGTTGATGATATAATTACAGAAAGAAATGTTTTTTTTGTTGTTGGTTTTTTTTTTGTCATTCTAGTAACAGATGATAAACATAAATGACTTTAACATCAAAAACGTGCAGCAGAGTTAGTGATAAATCTGTTGAGACACTACACAGGGGCATGCAAAACTACTTGACAATATTGTTACTGATGTGCTACCACCAACACTTAATCATGTAAATAACCATGGATTTGCAACACCTGAGCAAAATATCTACATGTGCATCTGAGTATCAATGAATTTGTGCTCCAATGGCAAATTCATCCTTCAAACTCACTTGTAATACTGAAATAGATTAACATCTGCTGCCATCAAGTGGCTCTGCAGAGGCATTACAAGCAGACAGCACAAGCTTTCACTGACTGTGGAGCAATTATTCCCTTTCAGACGCTGCTCTTGCAACAAAGTGTACTTCTGTGTCTGCTTCCTGCCCACCTACTATCAAAAGCCTTCTCTTCCAATTGTATTGAATTATATTGATTCCGACAGCTCAGAGCAAACCCTGATTGAAAATAAAAACACCAGTGAGAGGTCAAACTACTTTAAGGTAGTTTTTAGGGTTAAACAATGTTTAAAGTGTACCTTAGCATGGTCTTGTTCCTGAGTGGTTAGTCTCTGAAGAGTGTCTTCCAGCTGTTTGGTCACTGAGCTCTTGACTCTTTGAGCTCTGTCTATCTGCCCTTCAAGCTCAACAACTTGCTGGGAGAGGCTGGACACCTAAACACACACAAAGAGTATTAACTGAACACTCATCATGTTAGTTTTTGCTGTCAGCCACATTTTAAGGGTACACTCAAGAACTGCTTCTGTATGTGCAAAGATGCAGGGAAGAGAATAAGTCAACTCACTGTATGAGCAAGCTCTTCTTTGTGTTTGCGTGCCTCAGCTCGACCTTCTTCTCTGGCCTCAGCAAGTCTCTTCTGCAAAGCCTGTGCTTCTTGTTCCCTGTGTTCCCTCTGTCGAGTGAGCTCCCTGGACAGCTGCTCACACTGCACCTCCACCTGCAGGCACACAATCAGTTACAGTTGGTAAGCAAGACCAAACAAGCCACAGCAAAAAGAAGAAGCAAAATTTTGGAGAATGATTGAAGGGTGATAATAAAAACAGCTGGACAAAAACAGAAGAAAAAAGAGCATGCATGTTTTTCTGACCTTGGCTTTATCCAGATTTGCTTCTTCTGCCATCTCCACAGCTTGTTTGACCTGAAGACAGGCGGACCACTCTCTCTGTTGGGCCTCCTGTTGGCTAGCACGCACAGCCTGCAGAGCAACAAGTAGCTCATCACGCTCCCTTTAAGTTTGATAGACAATAAATGCATGAGTGAAAAACTTTGGATTTCTTATTCTTTAATCTGTGTGTGCATGTGTGTGAGAGTGACAACTGACTTTGTGAGCCTGTCAATAGCCTGGACATGTAGATTAGTGTGAGCTCCGGCCAACACAGCCTCGTGCTGTGCACACTTCAGACACAATCCTGCAACACGAGGAGCCCTATCAGACCTCTGTCTATCTGCAGCCTGTTTCTCTCTGTGTCTGAGACGACCCTTCAGCTCCTCACACTCTCTTTGACTAATGGACAGATCCTTCCTGAGGATGGAAGCAAAAGATGAAAATGAGCAAATAAAGATGAAGAAAGAAAAGTGACTCATGTGTAGGGTGTACACAGACCTTAGAGAGATGACCTGAGCCTCCAAGCTTTCAGTCTGAGCCTGGTAGATCACTTTCAATTGCTCCTGGTGAAAAATAGCATTTTCAAAACAGGGTTTTAGTGTAGCTTTGAAAAAGAGTTGATTCTATTTCAGGTTAAAAAAAAACACTTCACATTTTTCTAAAACAAACAAACTGAATCCATGTCAGTGTATAGTATTTTCTTTTCAACGGTTTTGACATTTTTCTGTTCATCGCCAGAGAACCAGCCCAGGTTTACTTCATACATTAATTCATTCATTCATTTTCATGGGTGGCTGGAGCCTATCCCAGCTGTCATTGGGCGATAGGTGGTGTACACCCCGGACTGGTCGCCACTCAATCACAAGGATGACACATAGACAGACAACGTTTCACACACACACTCACACCTACGGGCAATTTAGAGTGTTCAATTAACCTGGTGAGCATGTTTCTGGACTGTGGGAGGAAGCCGGAGAACACGGAAAGAACCAACGCATGCACCGGGAGAACATGCAAACTCCACACAGAGAGCTGGGAATCCAACTGGTGACCTTCTTGCTGTGAGGCTGCAGCACTAACTGTTGCGCCACCATGCAGCCCCCAGGCACTTGTCCAGAAAAACAACACAAAAATCTGCAGCAGACATTTCACAACTACTGCAAACCTCACAGATGCAGTAGGAGGACAGGAAGAGAATGTTTACTCGGAGAAAGGGGAGAACAAATCCATTATCCTTACCAACTCCTTTTTCCATGCAGTGTGTTCAGCCCTTTGCTGCATGCTGTGGTCTGATTTGGAGGCGATGTAGCTGTGAGCTGCCAAACTCTCATTCACCTGAAGAACAGACCCGGACAAGTATAGCTTTCAAATGGTAATGTAAACAACAACAGCAATTTAAGTGTTTGTAATTGTATTTCTAAAAATCTGTCAAAAGATTTTCATCCATCATTCAATATTTCAAGCTGCACTTTCATACAAATAGAAAGATTGTACATATACATTGTTCACAGCACCAAAAAGACAACCATTACCGTAGCGTTTCCGAAGGTGTAGTCTTTCAAAGAGTCCTCTCCAGCTCTGGATCTAAGTTGGGATTGCAGCTTCTCATTCTCCACCACCACCACTCTGATCTGGTGTTTTAACCCCTGCAGCTCTTCCTAAAGTCAGGAACATTGGAGAGATTAACTAAAAGTTATCAAAATTTTCCCAAAGAGGATTTTGAATATGAAAAAAATCTACTGACATACTTTGCAAAATTTGACCTCAGCTTCCAGGTGTTGGACGTACTCCGATTGGTTTTGACTCATTGGGACCAAATCCTGGAAAGCAGGCGAACTTGACCTAGCTTCTTCCTGAGCTCTCTTTAAAAAAGGGGAAAAAAAGAGTTGTGAACAAAAAAACACAGCTCAGCAGGAATATATTTATTTCTGTTATGAGCTTTTTCAGGTATACAAAAAATTTCCTAAATAAAGCTGAGAGTTCTACCTTGGACGGAGATAGTTTCTTTGAAGGTGAGAGAGAAGATGGCATTTCTTTGCACTGCTTCAGAAGAAGGCTCTTCAGCTGGTTAACTACAAAGCACACAAAACACAATATCATTATTCATTTTCATTGTAACTTTGCAAATTATCTGTAATACACAATAAGGGGGATCTCCAGGTGTTGCATGGAATAACTTTGTCAGACTTCATCTAGTCTTTTGCCCGGTCACCTGCTTCACTCTGTGTTTTTTGGCTCCATACTGCTTCTTCTGACATGGTGGTGAAGAGTCCAATATCACTGCCTCTGGGCTCCTCCATGTACTCTCCATCAGGCATCAGCTGATCCAGAGTGCTACTCAGCTGCTGTATGTTCTGATTGGCCTGCTCTGAACGCAAAACGTAAATAAGCACCACGTCATATATTCAGTTTGCCCAAAACAAGTTAAATTTGTAAAACACTTTTACTGAAATTCATCTCAAATAATCATAATCATACTCAAATTCATTCAAAGATGGGAAAATTACTTTTTTTAATGCAATATAGAAAGTAAGCAGTGAATAAGTGTAAAATTTTGTCCGACTGTAAGTGGCAAATGAGCTTTTAGCTTGGAGTACAAACATTGAAACAAAAGTCTTGTTAAGCCTTTTGGCCAAGGTTGTAATAATGAACTAATACGAAACTAAAACCAAAACTAAAATTCAAATTCAAAATACGTTGCAGTTAACTCAAACTAATAAAAACTAGAAAAGAAAAAAAAAGATAAGTAAACTAAAACTGTATCTTGTGTTCACAAAACTAAATGAAACTAACTAAAATGATAGACAAAATTCCCTTAGTTATAGTTTTTGACAATATTAATAGCCTTTAGGATTTAAATTAATCCTACACATTTTCCCAACCAATTTTAGACAGTTTTAGACAGTTGTCAGTGCCGCACAGCACCATCATATCGGTGTATAGGGACGTGCTTGTTTACTGCACTGACTGGCTGTGCGCTGTGCTGCCACGAAACGTAGTGGAGCAATGAATTAGAGCATCTGTAATAGTTTAATTGTTACAGAGTCCAAGTTTTTATTTATTGAGGCTCATTTTATATTGTTTTTTTAATAATTTATGTCAATGTTATTTTTATGTAATTTATGTCAACATTATTTTATATAATTGATGCTTATATTTTTTATATTAAGTTTATATTATTTTCTTGTGTTTAAGGCAGCAGCCAACATTTCGGTATCATCATTGACTGAGCAGTGAGCGCTATGTTGGACTTGAAAATAAACAGTATGACAAAATATTTACTCTGACCTTGTTGAATCCTGCACCTGGATAATAAGGTATGAAAAAACTAAAACTAAACTAAAACTAAGCCTTGTTGCAAAAATCAAAACTAAATAAAAACTAGAATGCCTGCTCTGAAACTAATTAAAACTAAACTGTAATGGAAAATGAAATGTCAAAACTAACTAAAACTAAACTATAATGACAAATCCAAAACTATTATAACCTTGCTTTTGGCACAAGTAAAAAGAATACAACTAAATTACTAAAAACAAGTTTACCGACAACTTCTTTTGTGTTAAAATGAAATTTGATATTGAAGCCAAAGTGTTTGTTAGCTTAAAAAAATAACCTCAGTCAATTAATTTCCGGCAGGATGCTTTGCCTAACAGCTCAATTGTGAAGCACTTTGCGTAGAGAGCAACAGGTGGGAGTGGCAGGTTCTCTAACTGCCCCTAAACCTAATACTACACAATCGTCTGGCATAAAAACGTCAGCAAAGAGAAACAGTTACACTGTAACATAACTCTATGGTTAAAACAGGCCAGTGTAATATAGACTACATGACCAATGTTTAACGTTCAATGTTGGGCTCTTTAGTTAGCCATTAGCAACACAAGCAAGGCATAAGGTGAACTTACGTCTCAGCTCCTTGTGAAACTTTTCCAGGTGCTGCTCCTCCTCCTCCTCGTCTGAGTCTGAGTCTAACGGTTTCATTAAGTTTTGGTGGATGTAGGCTTACGCCGTGTTACTTCTCAACGACTTAACGTGCAATGCTATTCCTTTAAACTACAACTTCCGTCTCGCATGTTGTAAAGGTCGCCAGTTATCAATGGGGTTGGGTTAGTTTCCACTGGTTTCGGTCTTTAAATGGCTGTGTTGTTGACCAAACCGAGCAACTTATATATTATTGTCCGTTGTGGAGTTAAGTCGGTGAATTTCAAAACAAGGCAATCTAGTGCAAACCGTACTGCGTCGACTTCCGTAAACTTAGGCACATGCCGGAAGTTGTAGTCCTGTTTTTTTGGACGTGCCGTTCCACGTCCGCCACCCAGTGGTGAATACGGGAAATTGATTAACGACTGGTTTGATTCCATTTTTTGACAAACATACCACGAGGAATAGATATTTTGCATGATTGCTTTTTGGGAGGAAAGTTACCCTATTCTTTTTCTTTTTATTCAAGTGTATTAGTCAACAAAGGTGTTTTGTTCTTGCAACCAATAGCCTTTCAAACGGTACATGGAGATATTTTAGTATTGATATTTTAACATGTCAACTTTTTACAGCTTGCTTGCAGACTTCTCAATGCAGCATGCATGAATAAATCCACAGAAAACTCAGCTCTTTCCACCTTTGTTTCTGTATCCTAAGTTTAATATTCTCACCACCATTCTTGTCTGAGGTGGAACAAAACTTGGCTGTGCGACTTCTGGGCATCCCAGTCTTTGCTATCTGCTTACATGGATTAGCTTTAAAAAACTGCCACTAGGTTGAAAACAGGTCAGACATGTTACCTCAGCAACTATGAGAACCACACATTAATAGTTTACCGTACGCTGTAGCCTACTCCCTGTTGTGACAAGTCAGTTTTCTACTGTTCCAGAGAACTATTACAATCTGAAAGTAATGCATCAAAAGAGAAAAAAAATCTACCTTGTCTAAACTTGATTAGAGTAGGGGGAGTGTTTGCATAAAGATTTACTTCAACTTGATGCTTTAGTGTTTCCTTGTGCTGTTTTGAATAGAAAAGATATACATTACTAATCCTAAAGAGGAAGTTGCTGCTGCAGCTGAAATTAGATAAGGTAACGAACAACCAAGGATGCAAATAACCAGCTGTTAATCAAATAGATGTGTCTGAGACCACAAACAAAGATATTTAAGACTCATGTGGCTGTACAGATCACCTGATGCTCTCAGGGCTTAGTATCACTATGCTTTGCTCTGAAGACTTTCATTTCTCTTATCGTCCTTCTTTGTCAGTTTAGTGAGTCATACTTCAGCAGCACTTCCACATGTATACACAGAACTTCACATGAAGATCTGATTCTGGTTCAAGGCCAAGGCCTCAATGATTACTTGTGGGATTACTCAGAAAAACTTTTTAGTTCACAAGAAGGTTGTGTTGTGAAATTGTGGGCATTTCATTGAATCCGATTCAGACATAATTGGGTAGCCTATAAGGTATATTTCACAAAATACAGTGAATTTGAACAATTTTGGGCACTTCAGCTTAGCTTTTAATTAGTAACTAAGAGACAGTTTTTAAAAAGTTTTTTTTTTATTTTTATTTTTTAAGTAAAGTGTGTCTTGAAAAAGAAACAAAAGTTGTCGCTTATTGCATCAATTTGCTATGCAGGCAACAGTAGGTGGTCATTATGTCATAATAAACCCTGACAGGGTGACACAACCCCATAAAAATAGTTGATTTCTTTTATTCATAATGGAGACAAGCAAAATAGAGTGATGTCGAGCAAGAAATAAAATGGAATTCGATTATAATCAGCTGAGTTTGAGGTTATTCTTCTTAAAAAGGCTGAGCACACCATGAACAAGTTGTGGTTACACTGGACAGGCAGGGGAAGTTTTCAAATGAAATTCAGAGTACTGTTCAGAGGAAGAGTGTATGACTGATCTATGTCAGCTGCTGCTCATAAAGGGGTCAGACAAAGGTAACCATGGAGATAGCCTCCTCCTATTTGTCAACAACAGATAACTTCCTGGTGAATGAGCCACGATGTACTTTTGATTTTTGCAACATTGAAGTTTCTCAACAGAGTAGGCTGTTAGTCAGACTTTGGTGGGTTCATTCATAAATAGACTCTGTGGTGTGATCCAGATTCATCATTTCCTCTTAAAAACAATTCCCTTTCAAGTAAATTTTGGTAATTTTATAAAATTTGTGTCAGTATATATGTATTAAGCACACACATTGAGCATCACAGTGCACACACAAAGGCCCCAACATTTTAACTGGTTCAGCGTGATCACTCTTAACTTCAGCTTCATAATAACATGATAATGTATGTAATGTATTTCTCACATGACTTAAATAAATACCAGCTCCCATTCATCTCTTTCCTGTGTGCAAAAATAAGGGAATGGTCTGAGGTTATACCTGCACCAACTACTGAAGAATAAAGAAGAACAAAGATTCTCACCTGAAGTTTAAAACTTGAGACTCCAGGCTACATGAGTAAGCTCCAATTCAGTTTGTGTTAGTTTTGGTGACATCTGCAGACAAAGCAGTTTGTCTTGTTCTATGTGATCATCATGTCCTGTACATGCATACAATTGGTATTTCATAATGAAGTGTTTCACCCTGTTGTCTTTTTTCCCCCTTAAAGTTATATTTTTGGGTTTATTAGATCAGACAGTTGAAGAGAGACATGGGGAATGGTTGAGGTTAGGAGTGGAACCAGTTGTCACTGTGACAATGACAATAGTCTCTTCTCATAAGACATCCATAAATCACCAGGTGTCCCATTCGACTGTTTTATTCATTGATTTTTTTTTTTTTTTTTACAAAATTTGTGTAATTTCCAGCATGCTCACCTCACACCTACCGCATGTTAATAAATGTTGAAAATTAGGGATGAGTACCTTTCATACTTGAAACGATAAGGTATTGATGCCCGGTACCTGGCAATCAGTACTGGTACTTCACAGTACCAATTTCTGGTTCCTCTGTGTGTTAATGTGGTAAAAAAAAAATAATAATAATGATAATAATAATTTAACATATTTATTCTTCAGTATATGACCTTGTAATGCTGTGTTCATTTCCAGCATGGATAATCGTCTACTCCTCCACCCCCTCACAGTCACAAGGATGCATTTAGGTGCCCAAACATGGTACCTTTTGATTTTACAGAAATCAGTACTCGGTACTTTCAACAGAATTTGGTTGGTACCTGTAAAAGTACCTGTGAAGAAAAGGTCCATCCTTCTGCTGATACTTATTTTAAGGCCATAAAAAGGCTTAATCAGTCATTTCAGTTTGTCATAGAGACACCAGATAACATATATCAATTCTCTTCCCTAAAACTCATAGTACCTATTTTGTTGCACACACTTATGTATGAATGGCACAGAACTGAGTAACTGAATATATCTTTTTCAACTACATATTTTAGATAATGAAAATCACAAGATTTCTTTTTTTTTTTTAATCTTTTGAGTAACGTTTTAACTTCACATAATCATGGTATAAGCTTCACACAGGAAGGTTTATTGCACTACATCAGTGCAGCACTTGCTCATCAAGTGGAACAGTACCTGTCTGCAAAGGTGCACTATACGGGACTGTTTGCATGCAAGGGTATTTCCAGGAAACCACAAGAGTCTACCAATGTGAATGTGGTAGAAGCTGTAGGTTGATGAAAAAGCCCACGCACTACACTGCAGTTCCTCTCTTGTTAAATGTCACCTCTGCCCTGCTGTATATAATCATTACCAATTCCCCCTCTGTCACTGGCACATCTCCCCCATTCCAAACTCCCCCCTCCCACAGCATCATGCTCTCCTCCTGTCTTTGTAAGAAAGAGTGGGGGTTCCCACTTCCTTTTATAGACATGACACCCTTACTTAAGCCCATAAAGGTCTGAAAATTACAGTCCTAAAATAAGATTTGTTTTGTTGTAAATGCCAAAAAAGAGGGGAAAAAACAGAGGTGGAAGAAAAGAAGGGAGAATACATACTAACCCAGTTGAGCATGGGAAAATGGTGCACTCTAAACCAAACCTCAGTGATTAGTTTATCTGATGACTTTTGCAGCACCCACTGTGCTTCCTACACTACAGATGGATTCAGTACCAACAGTGAGCAACGTTTTTTCAGCAGAAACAGCATTAGGCAACACAAGGCAGAGTGGTGAGAGATGCTGTAATAAGAGTGCAACGTTGAAATCTCAACACACACACATAAGACTACTGTAGGTGCAAATATGAACACACAAACAACAAGTAGAGAGACAAGAACCACAGTAGACAGATTTCAGATTTCTTAATAAAAATAATTCATTTCAGGACGACATATAAATAATTATTGAATCACACAATACAGATATCTTGATATGAATAAATACTTAACAAATAAAACCAGGCTTTTTCATACAATACCCTATTGTCGAGAGATCACACAAAGAAACTTCCACACAGTTTGCATGTTTTGTTACACCTTCAGCTCTTAGACTGATGCTCTTCCTACTGCTGGAATGTCCCTAAGCGAGTCGGAGTACCATTCCTAAATGCCTCAGCAGCTTAGACAAGTCATGTGCAACTTATGTGATCTCCTCCCAGTCAGACTCGGTCAACGCCCCAAACCTTGTTAAGGGGTCATGATGAGCTGACCACAAATTGGCCTTTACTTGATTAAGGTTTGTCAAGAGGTGATTAAAGCACACAGAGATCTACGTACAGGCCGTCAACACCTGGGCCGGCCCGACAGCTTTAGATACAGTTGAATGAAAAGGCAGACCAAGAGCCTGTTTGTCTATGCTTCTCTAACTAGAGCCACAGATGGACATCTGCGTACAGCAGTAGAGTTCTTCAGCAGAAGTGGAAGGGGAATTACTGGTTCTGTAGAAACACATTTCAGCAAGTCTGAGAATGTGTTGGGCTTGAGGTTATCTCAAATAGATAAATATATCTTTGTACCTGGATAAAATAGGTACTTGTGAAGAGATGGTGCCAATGTGAGGATTTTCAACATGAGCGCTTGAGTCTGTGGAGACAGAATTGGAGATGTCTACCTGTGGTGCTCTTGTTAGTTCAGAGTGGTCCAGGCTGGCCATTTTTAAGGAGGTAACAACAACTGTCTGGCGGTCAATGGCACATGTTTTTTTTTTTGTTGTTTTTTTTGTTTTGGCAAAAACAAAACCAAATATATCAAAATACATTAAAAAAATCCCAAAACAAATAGAAAAAAATCAGGAATGTCAGTTTTGCGTATTCCAGATGCACGCATGCGTGCATTTTGTGTGTGTGTGTATGTGTGTCTTGCAGATGAGGCATCAGGTTGGAAGGTCCTACAATATGGACCAAGATCCATATTCACAAAAGCATTTTATAGGTGGGGGCTGATCCAGGATCCCTGATCAGCCCCCTCTGGTCCATAAAATTTTAATCACTACTTAAAGGCAAAACTTACCGAGGATCAGCCCCAATAGTGTGCTGTTGAAGCAGCAGCACGAAACACATTCAGATAAACAAGATTAGCCAAAGCAAGCAATGGGATTGCTCTATGAAGTTTTGAAGTTGTTGCCTTGGCACATCCAGTTGGGTGGAGCAGAGAGGAATGCACTTCTCTACAGGTTTGTTTCCCTACACATCACCACAGGGCAGGGTGGGGCCAGTACAATCTCATAGAGCTGTGCATATGTGTGCATGTGTGTGTGCATATGTTTGCATGTGGTGTTAAAGTGGATACTCATCCAGACTCCTCACTTCATTATGGTCTTAATCGTCTTTAGAGCTGGGGATACCCTTCTGACAGAACTGGAGCTACTACATTTATGTGCGTATGTATAGGTTTGTATATCTATGCATTTCTAGGTGCTTAAGTGGTCAGTAAACAGGAAAACAACGTCCAAGGCAACAGATCTGTTTTTGAGGGATGGGGGGATTAAAGGAGGGACAGAGAGAGAATAGAAAGAGAATGAGTCCTGTCTCCACTGTGCTCTCTACCTTCTGTCCACTGACACCACCAGCATGTTGGCTACAATGGAGAGGCTTGTGTTTCTGTACATGTAGCACCAAAACTAGCAGGGGCCTGCCCTGTCTGTCTTGCAATCTTTAGACACATGGTCTTACTTTCCAAATCTAGCAATTTACCATGTTATCTTATATAAAAGATATGTAAAAAATATGAAGGTAAATTTGGTTAAAAATATTAACAATGCTATCCACTGGCTAATGGAAGAAATTCATTCTTTATCGTTATACAATGTTGATTGTAAGAGCCTTTTTTGGCAAGGATTTATTCATTTTCGTAGGAGGACAACTAAGATCAAAAAATGGTTTTAAGCACTTCACTTTCTTAGCTTTGGCCCAGTTAAGCTCACTCCTGCTTTGTATTTCCACAGATTTGTCGGTGGGCTTTTCTAACACCTGTATCCCTCACTCCTCAGAGCACTGCTAGACAGACAGGCAGACAGGTACACAGCTGGGTTAGGACAGACAGACAGACGAGGGGTAAAAATCCTTGGCTGTGGTCTAAAAAGCAAGGTCAGATGCTTCTTGTTATGTCAACATACAATCATTTTGTCCGGCACGATTCAATACGTACCTCTAAATACATATTGTACACAAGAGTTAAGTCAGTTGCTCTGACATGAAGCCAAACCTCTCACCGTTTAAGTGCACTGGGCACAGCAGATGATAATAATTGCACAAAGAGGTATTCTGGAGGCCATGTCTACTGTGAGAAAACACACACACACACACACACACACATGCACGCACACATGCACACATGCACGCACACACACACACACACACACACACACACACACACACACACACACACACACACACACACACACACACACACACACACACACACCAACCTCCCACCCACCCCACGTACACACGCTCTCTCTTCACATTCTACATGGGGGGTTTGATTTTCAGGCCATAAGGTTACTAGTTACTCACTAGCTAGTTAGTTAGTTGGTTAGTTAGTTTCAGAGGTGCATTGACTGGCATGGGGCGCCCACAGCAGGGCAGCAGCTCTAGCGTGCTAGCAATGTGTCATCATTGTTGTTCATGCGTGGACGCGCATCTGGTCAGCCGCGATAAATCTGTTTGAAGTGGTCACACTCGTTGCAGTAGCCCTGTTTTTCTTGGTTAGCGTAGTGGTCACAGCCCTGCGTCCGGCACCGCTGCTTGGACTTTTCCTTGGGCGCCTGCGCCCGCCTGCCCGCCTCTCTACCCTGGCCTCGTGTGTGGCACTCCGGGCAGAGGTCTGTGCAACCTGGGGACACATTACTGCAGCCACTCCGCCGGCACTGAGTCTGAGTCTGGGATTGCTGTGAAGATCTGGGTTTGACTGCTCTGTCACGCTTTTTGTGCGCAGTAGAAGAAGGGGTTGGGAAAAGAAGACAAAAAAAACAGTCAAGGCGGGCTGTTTGCAATGGTCAAGCAGGATGAAATCAAAGTTTGGCATGTATGTCTCATACAAGGCATGGAGGAGACTTTAGGGGTGTCTGATACCTACCACGACCAGAGGAGGGGAGTGTGGTGTGCGATGTGCCACCTGGTTGAGTCGCGCACTTTGCTCCTTGACATAGCACTTATCACAGTAGCCCTCGAGCATTGCCTTGCCAACCGCACCACAGCCAGGCCCACGACACCGTGTTGCGTTCTGAAAGCCTGCCTCCAAACCGTGCCGGGTCTGGACTGGAGGAGGTGGAGGTGTCAAATCTGGAACATAAGTAACATCCAATGTTGCTCTGAATCATTAACAGCAGAAACACAACGCTAGCTGCTTTCATCCTAAGCAAATACAATGACTTATGCTTTAAAGTTGAATGATAGGACGTTTTCAAAGGTCTGTTATTTTGTATTAGGTTCATTTTCAGGACTTACGGTGGTTCGTCTGATAGTCTACGTAGCAAATAGTGCAGAAACCCAATTTTTCTGGCGTCCCAAAGAACTGACAGCCAGATCGTTTACACGGCCGCGCCAGAGGGGTTTGCCAGGCTGAAGCATGACCCGGGGTTATGGTGAGACCCGGCCGCTCAGTATCCCTTGCCTGGGTCCAAGCTGAAGACGAAGCCTCAGTTCTGGGGTTGTTCTGCTGTGGCTCTACCCTCTCTGGAGCCTGCTGTCTCTGCATGCAGGGGGGACACAGGCCATTGAATACCCTGAACGCCTCTTGTCTGCACATACTGCAGCGCTCTGTCTCTGACTCCCGGCCCCCCCACTGAGTCCAGCCGGAGCCCTGGCCCGGGTGGGGAACTGTGGGCCCCCCATTGGGTCCTGGGAGTCCCGTGGCAGCCGTTCCAGCTCCAGGAGGTCCATGGTTCTGCCTGGAGTTGAAGCAGCGTTCACAGAGTCCATCATGCTCCACGCTGAGGGTGAAGAGGCACCCAGGTGTCTTGCACTTCATGGCGTGAGTTTCACTGTACAGGCTGAGGCTGGGGGCTGTGGGTGGGGCTGAGCGAGGGCTGGATAACGCCATCCCTCTCCCAGTCGAGGAGGATGGGGGGCTGCTGCTTCGTGCTCCTCGGGAGCTCACCTCAGTCTCTGATCCCCCTATTACTCCAACCCCAGCTTGTACTCCTCCTCCCTTGGTCTGCACTACACCCTCTATCCTTGTCCCTCCCGTGTTGGTCATCTGCCGCTTCTCAAAGCACTCGTGGCAATGAGGCTGCGTGTCCACAGAGACATAAAAGGTGCATCGTGGAGTGGCACAGCGGATCTCAATGAGGGAGAGCTGAGAGACGGAGAACGGTGGTGGGCGCTGCGGCTGGGCAGCCCACGCCTGCTCCTTGTCCTCCTGCCACCGCTGGTATTCATGGTTGACGAGCTGCAGGTAGTCCTCCATCAGGTTCATGTCCTCTGGGAGGTTTCCCTCATCCAGACTGAGGACAGACACATCAGTATAAGTATATACATACATGTATTTTACTATTCCACTTGAAGGTGATTCATTTTCAAAAAGATCAATGAACATTTTGCATCTTCAATCATTTACTCAAACAAGAAAACAGGACTCATAGGTACCGTGCAGCGTTGATGATCCTTGTAGCATCGTAGCCCAAGCCTATGACAGGGATCTCTATCAGTTGCAGGTAGTCTTTGAGGAGCCTCTCTTTCTGCTGCTGTTCTTTCTCCATCAGGAAATGAACCTTAAGCTCCTCAAAGCCCCCTCGTCCTGGGTTTATTAGAGGTACTGCTCTGATCTCTGAAAGAAATTAGACCAAGATGTTAAACAGAAATAAAAGCAGGACTTCATGCCAGTCCTTTACTACTAAATCTGTTATGTCAGCTGCATAACATCCATCTCTTAGAGACTCTCACCTGGACCACTGTCTTTGATAGTGATGAGGGGTGCAAAGTGCTGGGAGTCATAGCCAAGCACGATTGGGTATTTGTAGCACTCCGTGGGCGGCCAGTGTAGAGGCAGATAGATCCCACCCACATTCAGAGGAGAGATAGAGGAGCCAGATTTCATACTTCTTACCACCTGGTCTGTGAAAAGAACAGAGATATTAGAAATACTGCTGATTCAAAACTGTTTCTCAAAAACAAATTGGATGGTTTTAGTAGGTTTTGTAAGAAATAGCATGTTTACTTTTTCCTGTTAGATAGCATTATGATTTGGGTATTTCTATAAACAACCATAAATTTATCTCAGAATGCTTATACAGGAAATGTTCAGTAAATCACGCAGGGTCACAAAAACTTTTAAATGTCACCCGTCTGATTATATTTTGCTGTTAAAATAAGTCGCTGGAAGTCACATCACTGGAAACTCTAGGTTCCTGTGTACACAGTCCATAAAAGATGCTCATTTAGTGAAATAAGTAAACTCATCTGAGATGATAAAAAGCAGGTACCGGCAATGACGATGATGGGTCTGCGCAGGATGTTAGACAGGACAAAGATGTGAATGTCCTCTAGAGAGTCAAACTGGAGGCCATTGCTACTGGAGACAGGAGAAGCCATCTTCACAATCTTTTCCCATTCTTCCTCCCAGTTCTAGAAACAGACAAAAGAACAAGTAAAATAAGCATGTGATTAATTCGGAAGATTTGTACATAAAGCAAGCTTGTGCTGTCAAATAACCGTGATCCAGGGTAATGGAAACAACATCTGACTTGTATCTAGCCTGATCTTCATACCATGGTTGTGTATCTCAGCCCCGTCTGGGTGAACTCCTGGGACTGGAGCAGCTCAGCCTGGAAACGAGCTCTAAAGACACCAGTGTCGGTCTCTTTCAAAACACCATGGAGAGCTTTTCGAAGCACCAGGTCGGTGTCCTGGACGCCGAGCATGTATTGAGAGGCTGCATGGAGTAAACAGTTCCCATCTCCTGTAGACATACGCAGAAAAGCAAAGCACATTAAGATATCATCACTGCAGACCGGGAACCATGAAAAAGGAACACAAACGTCCTGCATGTTGTTGAGGAGCGTGCCATGTGGATACAGCATGCTCAACAGACGGCTTCAGTGTGTGCGATCAACAAAAGCCTGGGGAATTCCAGGCCGCCAGGTCAGTTGTTGCATTATCTGGTGTCTAGACTATTCTATGAAGCTCACATGTGAAAGCGCGCACACTTTAGGAAAACTTCTGCTTCAACCCAGCTGGCCTGAGAAAAAATGCATCCTGAACAAACATGAAATACATGTTTTATAATCACATCTTCATTTTATCTGATCACACAGAAGAAAACTGCTCACTCTATAGAGGTACAAAGTTTTTTAAAGGATATTTGAGTGAGTTTACAACATGACGGGCCACTTAAACCCTGGAATTTTATTTAGTCTCCTATAGCAGAGCTGGGTCTTTTTCTCATTGTGAAACAGTAGAGCCCATGTTTATCTGTGTTAAGCAACGAATAACCCTGTTACCGCACTCAACATAGGAATTTCCCTTCACTTATTTCTGCCTTTTGTGCGTTTGTGTGTTCCCCTGCTATGATCCTAACTCATCAATGCTTCTCAACTGGTCCTGGACTTTCCACAGGGGCGGGGCTTGGATGGGGTGGAATGTTATTTCTCTAACTACTGCTATCACCACCCGATGAAGGCTGTGATTAATGAACGCTGAGATAACACGTGCTCTCAAAGGTATACAAATGTACTGCCTGTCTGCCTTTCTGATCTGTGCTTCTTTGTTAGGCAATGTGTACCTGGCAATAGTTCACACGCACCTGAAGTACACACAGTGCTGTTAGCATGGCAACAGCTAAGTTATTAAAACCATGGTTAAGCAAATGTTAGCCTGCAATATAGAAACTGTGGAATGAGCAGAGCCTGGGGATTAGTTTCTTTTCATAGGTTAATTCTATAAATAATAGTGAAGACAACATTATATACAGTTGTTTTTATTCAACATCTCACTGTACTTTGAGAAAAAAAACATTTACTTCTCTTTCAGACTATCTAGCTCTTGTTGCATTTCGGCACTCTTGCATCATTCTCAACAAAAAAACATCAAATGCACAGCTCTCTAGAGAGAAAAAGCATCCTCAGAAGAGTTATGTATGCAGAAAGACAAAAATGGGCCCCAGCACCCAAATTCGCCTGTATCATCAGATCCTGTTGTGCTCATAAACACACTCACTTTTGACCCTGAATTGAGCTGCCTGATGACTAAAGATGAAAGACAGTCTGCTGGTCCCATCTGTCTAAATATAGACATTTCCACTGTGGCAAGCTGGGCTACTTCCTGAAAACACACCGGTGAACAACCACACTTAATCCTTATCTGGTCTCCATCCAGGTGACACAACACAAGTTTGAAATGTCGTCCTTTCTAATCACTCCTCATCAGCCAGCCCACTCTTTTTATGCAAGCTGTCAAATATGAGCAGTCCAACAAAACCAGCTCAGAGCGAGGCTATTTTTGCTTTAGCTTTGATTAGAGCTGGAGTTATTACACGTATTTGAATGTTGGTGCCACGTTCTGGGGAGAAACCTGAAATGTAGACTTAAAGCATGAACAATGTGGCAGTGTGTGTGTGTGTGTGTGTGTGTGTGTGAGTGTGTGCTCTTTTCTGTTACAGTATGTAGAGCCAGTGTGTTGCAGCTGAACAAATCATGCCTGTTGGGGACACATGACAGACATGGGATGTAGTTTGGGAAAAACCCTGGGATGCATGTTAGACATTCAAGACAGAAGAAGCACTCAATTTCAATAACGGCGCTCTTTACTGGATGGAAACTTTGCATGTAACAGGGAGATTTTTTTTTGTCGTGGATTGAGCGCTTTGTGCTGGAAAGAGGGACATGAGTATTTGGGGAAAGACAGAAACGAAGTGAGAGATTTTCATGTTGTGAAAGTTCACACAGATGATGATGATTGAGGAAAGGAGATGAAACTTGTGGCCCAGGCTGATTTGTTCAGCGTTAGGATTCTGACCTGCTCTGACCGGACGTCCACGGACAGATCTCTGCTATCTCACACTCTGTATGTGTGTATGTGTGTGTCTGCTAAGCTCCAGTGACTCAGCAGCAGTCAGTCAGTCAGTTCTGTATGTGTGTGTGTGTGTGTGTGTGTGTGTGTGTGTGTGTGTGTGTGTGTGTGTGTGTGTGTGTGTGTGTGTGTGTGTGTGTGTAAGTTGTCTGTCCTCTGCTCAAAGTCACGTCTGGGTCCTTCAGAGTTAGACGCTGTGACTCTGAAATCTGTCTCATCTTTATGACATCAACTTCACAAGCCAGGAAATTCCATCCAGGTTGGTTCCTGGCAGCTGAAGTCGGATGTTGTTCGTCATTTGGGGTCTTTCTAAAGAGGAACCAAGGGTTACATTACTGTAACTCTTTTAGCTATTACTAAAACCAGACTCAGCTGGGGCCCTCACAAAGAGTTTCACAATGTAAAAAAATCACACAAGAGGCCAAAACCCCACAGTTCCTCCTCTCTGACAGTAACTGGTCAGTGTTAAGCTCTGATGGGATCTATAGAAGAACTTTGTTCTGATAAATTCTTATCACTTCCTGCACAAACTGAAAAAAATACTTCCCCTAGAGATGTACATGTTTATGCCAAACTTGTAAAGCAGCCTGATTTCCACTTCCTTTCTTCTGTTGTGAATGCAACGGCTGATGTTTCCCTTCAAAGACTCTTTTTCCTCCCTCTCATCTAAAAATAGGCCTTATGTACACACCAGATGTGTTCAAGTTATTACAATTTAAATTCAAAAGGGCCTGCTGTGAAACACGAGACACACACAAATAACTTAACTAAATGTCAAAAAGACGACAATAAAAACCTACACCAGTCATTCAAGCTGGTGTGAAACTAAAATGAGATGTCTTAAGAATCACTGACATTCACACTACTTACACACACACACACCTACACAGAAAAAGTGGGGATGTACCCCTTAAGTTGTAAATGAAAAACCTGTGGAAAGACTCGGGTTTGAAACATCATTAACAGTAAATAACAGAGCGACATGTGATGTGAGAATTTCCCAGCACAGACCTATGATCAGAAGTAATGGTGTCTAAATGTTTGCCTGCCCCGGGATGTTCCCGTGTTACAAAATCCACGTAACAGAAAACATGACTTGGCAAACGCTGGGTCAGATCAGCACAGTAAAACCAAGGGGGGCTGCTAAATGAGTGTTTGTGAAAGTATCCCTCCATTGTTGTCATTTACAGTAACCCTGCTTGTGAGTAATGACATCTCAGGTTTTACATATAAAGTAGGCCTGACTCAGAAAAAGCACTTCCTCCCCCAGCGCAGAAAATGAAACAAAAGCACATCCTGCTGCTCAAGGAGTGGGGACTTCAGCAGCTTTTTAAATCAAGTAATAAAAGTTTGACTTAGTTTTGTCCTGTTTGTTCTGACAAAAACTTCCAGTTAAATCAGTGTTTATTTCTAAAGCTTTAAGATGATTCAAACCACGTGTTTATTCCCCAAACTTACGATAAAACACCCAAAAACCTCACCAAGCGCTCCATCAATCATAAATCGTTGTTCCATATTAATTCTGCAACAGAATTAATTCTTTTTCTTACCATTGGTCCGTAACGGCACCATCTTTTTCACCTCCCGACACCAGTTTAGCTTCTTCTCCTGCTCTAGCGAGGCCTGCATGGCTCTGTCCAGAATGGCAGCCTGCACCACCTCCCTGAAGGCTTGCGGGAAGTGGTTCATGGCGATCATCTCCAGAGTGTACCGGTGCATCCCCCTCAGGTGATGCATCAGGCCGCTACTGGCAGTCGGTTTCACTACATCGTTGGGCACTCGCTGTCGGATCTTCACCGCCTTCAGCAGGTTGGAAACAAACAGGAATTTGGGGAGGAAGTTCTGACCCTGCGACATGGCCAGTGTGTGTTGGCTTGGTGGATGGACGGAGGGAGGAATAGGAACAAGGAGGAGGAGAGGATGAGGAGGAGGAGGCACCAGCCGCCTGCCGAACAGTGTGGTAACTGAAAGGAGAGAAGAGGAGTGCATGTTATTACAGAGCAAAGTACTTCTGAAATAATAGTTCAGACTGGTGGGAAATTTTCAGTGGAGAATCCCCTTTCTCATTAATTGAGACTCAAGACACAACTTAATTTACAGTTTGTCTGGGAAAACATCCGACACACACGCGGGCACACACACACACACACACACACACAGGATCACTGCATTGTGAAGGCTGTTTAATACTTTTTTACTGGAGATTCTGGTGGGCAGAAAAACACAAAAGGACCCTTTGTAGTTTTGTTTTTGATTCTCTTCTTGGTTTTTAATTCCCTCTAAAACAGGGCATCCCAGTGCCCCTTCAAGCTCAAAGTCTCCCTTTTAAAAAACGGGTGCTTTCCAAACTGTAACTTAAGGCTGCTTCCCAGACTTCCAGGAAGGTCACACATGATCTAGGCCCTGCCAGTCTTAGTCTGAAACAGTGGAAATTTTTAGACACCTGTTCAAGCACTGATAACTAAGCTCTGCTGAGGTCTGCGGAGGTTTAACACTCCTCTAAAATAAGGAAAGCAGGTAAACAAGTCAGCAGTGGTGCCACAGTTTTACCAGCAGAGTTCCTTGATTTGGGCTGGGGGATACAGCAAAATGTGTCTGAGCACTTATGTTAGCCTTCACACTTTCTGTTTTTTGTTATTATTATTGGTACTTACACAAGTTATAGCTTCACACTTAACAGGTAGTGCAGAAGAGTTAAGTTAAACCCACTGGTAAGGACTTCAAGAAGTATTCTGTATAAATTAAGACAGTGTCAGCACATTCACAGTGTACAGGAAGTAGAAAAGTAATGGTCAGCAAGTGAGGCCTATAGTTTTGCTGACTTTTTAACTTCAGACAACATCCTCTTAAAAGCTGCCACTCAGTGTTGTAGCTAAGAGCCACTTCACCTGAGTATTTGGGTAAAAGTGGACCCCTGTATCTTTACTACCCAAACAGCAGCAGCAGGTGCAACAACAGGCTAGGCCATGCTAAAGGGCTCCGTGAGAGGGACTGTAGACAGGAGACACCTGGATGTCAGTGAGCGTGTTGTCATTAATCCCTGTTTGGTGTGTGAAAGACTTAAAGGCAGGCAGACAGGGGGCTCAGAGGTGGACGCTGCGGTTTAGGCTGGCTGGCTACACAAAAACACAATAACAGGAGACTTTGCTGACGTTAAGGGCTTACGTAATTCCAATGACAACTACCTTTGAAACAATGTAGCCTTCAATAGCGTGTCACGGCGCGGGTATCGACTCGGTGTGGCCCCGCAAATGCTTCATTTATCCGTTAAAATGCTCTGCTAAGCGCTCGAGGGTGACGTCTTTGTAAACAATGGCTGTCAAAGCCACTGTCGTGAGCAGGCTTCAAGCTTCCTCCATGTCCCCCTAGAAACACGACCATACATTACTCAAGGCCCAAACGTGTTGTGCCCACCAAGTCTGAAGCCTGTTTTAGAGGAGGCATGCTGTCCACATGTGTACAGGGAGGGAGGACGGGTGTCTTACCTGTGTAATATGTCGGGGTAATAACAAAGCCCTCCCGGATGCTCAGGCTAGTCCTCTCTCAGCCACTTCACTCAGCCTCACCGCTGCGGTGCTCGGCGCCATTCAACCTCCTCTTTCCTCCACTATCAGAGCTAATTTTGAGCTTTCGCAGCTTGCGAAGCCTGTCAAAAGAGTACACAGGTCCTCAAGCAACAGTATATAAAACAGGAAAAGCCAGAGTCAAGGGGATTTCCACTCGGGGACTTTCCGTCCACCCATCTCTCTCTCTCTCTCTCTCACACACACTAGCTTTCTCTCTCTCTCTCAGCCCGTGTCGCTTCAGCTCCCAGCCTCCAGGGGGCGCTCTCTCCATCTGTCTGACTCAATCCTGAAAAGCACATCCCACCTACTGTGCACAAAGGAGCGTCACTGAGGGAGACAGACAGGTCGCGTCATCCCCTATTTCATGAGACAGTCTCAGGAATAAGTCATCATCTAGCAATGAGTCCAGCCTCAGCAAATGAGTAAGGAGAAAGAAAAGAAAAACCAAACTCCTGAAAGATAAGTAGACGACTGAAGACTTGTTTGTCTTGCTCAAGGGCACATCAGAAGCACATATATTGTTTCTACAATGCCAAATGCATGGGTGCAAGATTCATTTGATTTTTCTCTTTCCTCTGTGCTCCTTGTCAATGTGTTGGAGCTTTGTTATTAACTTTTTTCTTTTAATTTAATCACACTAGCCAGATAAAACTATGGTAAACTGAGACCCATTTAACTGTGACATATCCTGTATACAAGACCATAACTAGTGTACTTCTGCAACACTGTAAAAAAAAAAGAAGAGGAATTGTAGAATAAGTTGCCACAAAATATCTTTTCTTCTTTAGGAACATATTCTAAGCCCTCAAACAATCAAACTATAGCAACACAACAAAAATAAATGAACTTTTATAATTTGCATTGAACTTATGGTTAAGTTCTTCACAATGAACCACCCAATACTGTTGTTTTCAACTAACAGCTATTAAGGATGTGTTTTTAAGAGATTTTATTTTTACACAAAATTCGAAACATTATAAAACATGCACAGAGCTGCAGCAATATCTTGATTGTTTTGCTGATTGTAACTAGAGCCAATGTGGGATTTTTTGGGCCTATGCCGATACTGATACTGGGGGCAAAGAAAAACGATATCCAATATATCGACCGATGTCTGATATATCGGACATCAGTCGATATGTCAGACATCGGCCGATATATTGGATATCGGTTACATATAATAAATTCATTGATATACACAGGATATATACTGTTTATGAACAAACATTATTATAATACCCATATGATTCAAGACAGACAGAACACTTTTAAATTAAAACAAGGAACTTAAAACTGTCAACATAAGAACTGTAGTGTAAACCAATGATAAATAAGAACAAGCTGTAAACACAATAATAAATAAAGAAGTCAAACTTTAAACACAGTAAGTAGAAAAAAAAGTCAAACTGTAAACACAATGAGCAACTTACACGACGTTAAAACACCATTCTATAGTCTTACATTACATAATGGTGGACGGAGGGGGCGGGCACTCGGGCAGTGTGCAGCCCAACACACAGACACACAGGTGCAGGAGTGACAGAATCTCTGTGGAGCAAAAACTTTTTATAATCTGCTACATTTTGGCCGATGTTGATTAATCGGTGACGGGCATAATCGGCCCGATTAATCGGTCGGGCTCTAATTGTAACCTCTCTGTATTAATAGTTAACATAATTTCAAAGTTTCTGTGTGGCCTTAAGCTCCCACTACACATGACTTCACCCAGCTTGGTTTGTCAAACTGTCTTGTATTCTCAAAGTATTCCAATAACATTGATGTTTCAATTGAGAAATTCTCACATTTCTTATGTGTATAATTCAAAAGCAGTTTCTATTTTGTTGGAAAAAGTTTAAAAAAAAAAAAAAATCTTGGTACTTTTTATGTCACTTATGTTTTAAGGATGTTTCGTAAAACAGTCGCAAAAACTTAACCCACAAAACCTGCCGCCCCTTAACCCACCACACAAAAATAATTCATGCAGTAAACTGTGAAGTACGTCAGATATAAAACTAAATTTTTAAGTTTCACCATAGAGACACACCCAGGCTAACAGCTGTTGTTGAACATTTTCTTATCTTGCTGTTATCCAATGTAAGCCAACAAACCCATGCTTTCTATTTTCCTTTCTCTTCCCTTTGGAAAGACTTATTGGTTTTATTATGCCCACAGCTCTGGAAACTACAGTTCCTTTTCTACCTACATGCCAGGGGAACAGAAAGTGTAGTACTCACCTGACAGCACGAATAAGTGAGGCCCAATGAGTCAGCCTCACCTTTTAATGTTTAAAACTTTTGTATGCCTCTGCTACTTGAATCAGATCCAGCTGTGATTGAACAGTTTGGTTCCTGGTTAAAAGTTTCACTGATCAGATTATTATAAACAAAACTGGTGATTTGATTATTTCAGCCTTTTACAGGTTCCTCTCTGGGTCATATGTCGGCTGAGTCACAGGTTTGAGAGATCAATTCAAGCTGGTTGTGGCGGCAGTGAATGAAAAACAAAGTCATCAGTAGTTGGGAAATCCCAGAACAAAGAACAGAACAAGTGCGTTGTTCCAAATCTCCAGGTGGGTCGCTATGAGCAATCCTCAAAGTTCCACGCTGGTCAAGTGTCTTAAAACGTAACACATGCTGAGAAACGGTCAGGATCTCCTGGGAACTCAGTTTTTTGCTCTGAATATCATTGTCAGAGCAGTATGGATCAAATAATAACATTTTCCAACTGTGTATTTTTTCCAATTCTTGAAAGACTTTATTCAGTTTATTAAAATGTGAAAATATGAAAGCAGTATTTGAACTCTTAAATCAGGCCTTTGATTGTGGTTCTTTGTTACCTCACAAATACTGATTCCTATCCTTCATTAACAAAAAAGACTAAAAAGAAAATAGATAATTGTGTTTGGTCTAATTAAATTTACAATCACCAAATAAATAAAACAAATTAAAAGAATAAATAAAATAAACAATCATAATGTAAAATTAGATTAAAATAAATGTAATTTAATTTTCAGTGAAAAATAATAAATTTAATGACAAAAGGAATACAAAAAGTAAAATAGATAAATATGAGATTAAAGTAAATTTGATTTCAGGTCGGTTGATTTCATTTCCTTTTTTAAATGAACATGAAAGGTTACAAGGGCTGTACGTTGCGCAATGGTTAGTGCTGCAGCCTCACAGCAAGAAGGTTGTTGGTTTGATTCCCAGCTTGGCCGGTGGGCCTTTCTGTGTGGAGTTTGCATGTTCCTCTGGTTCCTCCTTCTTCCTCCCACAGTCCAAAAACATGTTCATCAGGTTAATTGGGCACTCTAAATTGTTTGTAGGTGTGAGTGTGTGTGTGTAGTTGTGATCCTATCATGTGATTGACTGGTGACCAGTCCAGGGCAACCGCCCCCTTTGCTCAATGACAGCTGGGATAGGCTGGATAGACTCTGAACAGGAGAAGCAGTCGGGGAAATGAATGAATGAATGAAAAGTAACGGATAACAGGAAAAAAATGTAGTGGTTGAATGTGACCACCAATAGGATTGTCACATTTTTTCAGATACTTGTTTTTTTACCATAACAATATAGGACTCTAAATAAACTGTTTTATCCAATTATCATTATTATTTAAAGCTCCAGTGGGGATTTTTATATATTTATGAAATAAGCTAAACTTATTGTTGATGTTCCTATGCTTACAAAACAAGGGACATGAAAACAAGATTGACCATTTCTCAATCTTTGTCATTAACGCCTGATGCTGCCACTAAATAAGTGTCAGACAAGACAGTTTCAGGGATGATGCAGAAACAGCTGGTTGATGATTTGAGATATTTCATTTCAACATTCATATTAACCATAGGCGTTAAAAATCAAAATTGTTTGGTTTAAAATATTTCACTTGACATGAAATGAGTATAAAACACATGAAAATTTAGTGTAATAATTTGTGAAAAAAAGGTAACTGTGTGTGGTATTTTAATGTTTTGAGCTGCACCTGTGTACAACATTCTTCACAAGAGGGCAGCTATGAACAGTGTTCACACGTTATGTTGTTCACCTGTAAATTTGGTTGTGAGTCCTGTCTTGTCCTTTTCTTGCCTTCCTTTCTCTGTTGTGTCCTGCTGAAATATCTTAGATTAGAGATTTCATAAATTAGTTTGTTAGTTTTCTTAATTCTTGATTAAAGAAAGCAGAGGTACTAAGTCAGGTGTTGAGATACATCATGGTTACAAGAAAGAAGTCTCAGTCACCAAACATAACCCCAGTAACAGAAATTTAAGCTAATAGTATCTGACATCAGCTTATTGTCCTGAGGGGTACATATGACACAGCACTTTTTTGTACAACACATGATGTGGATTAAAAAAGATGAATGATCTTGTGACTGGGTTTGTCTAAATGTCATATCTACTATGAACCTGGGTTAAACCCAGGATGAGATTTTTGTCAGTTCTTCCCCCCTCCCACTCTTCCTGTGTTTCTTTCAAAAATATAACAGTAAGCAAATCAATGAGCCCAACCTATATTCCATTTTCTAAAAGTTGGAGAAACCTCAAAATAATATTTAAAAAACATAATTATCAGTAGTATGTTATATGGCACCCCTCCTCTTCATTTCATAGTCAGGGCTTAACACCATATCCAGTTCCTTGGCATAAGAATGTCCTCCACAGTCATACGTCTCTTATGTTCTGACGGTGTGGCCTGTCCCTCACAGTGACTTCTGAACCAAGATCATTTCCATCTGAGCCCCAGAAGCCTGGGGCCCCGATCCTAATATGAGTCGGCTGAAGAGTGGGGAGAACCCTGCAGGGAGAACTGTGAAGGGGAGCATCTCAATGTTCTTCAGGCTCTTCTTCTTCTCAGTGGAAAGCACCTCAGAGGCAGATCGAAACCCACCCCCACTGGAGATCATTTGAGTGGGGGTGAAGGGTGACAGCCACCTCACAACAGTTGATCTTCAAGTGTCTTATTTTTAGGAACACTAATCTGCAGAAACCTCTAAAAGTTACCCTGGAAAGAAAGCACAGTGTGTGTTGGACAGGTGGGGGGAGAAAGACAAAAAGAAATGGGGCGAGAGAAGTTGACTTTCTGACCAAGCCTGCCCTCTAGTGGCAAACATTTCACAACACAGGAAAATGGGGAAAAAAGATGGGCGATAGTGTGATATCTTAAACGCCTCTTCATTGAAAAAAAGAGTTTGACAGGCACTTTACCATCAAACAAGGGAAATATGGCATTAAATTGGTAAAGGGGGTTAGTCACACTTGTTAAGTGGGATTGTAAATTAGGAATTTGTATCCCACTTCCTTTGTGCTCATTGAGTCTACTTCAGATTAAAGCATTTTTACCTCTGCCTGGCAGGTTATGTTTTTTGAAAAGTTTGTCTGTGTCTGTTAACAACATAACTCAAAAACTAACTAACAGATCTTGATGAAATTTTCAGGAAATGTTCAAAATGGGATAAGGAAGAAGTGATTAAATTTTGGAGGTGATCCAGATCACTGTCTGGATCCAGGACTTTTTTAAAGGATTCTTTATCTTTGTGAGATTGGACCATTTTCACCATATGTGTATAAATCCACAATAAATGTTTGGATTGCTTTGCAAAACAATACAAGACAAGGTCACAATAATTTCTGACGGATGTAACAGTACGATCCGCACCCTGGCAATATTCTGGATACTAAGATCCAGAATATGAAAAATGTACTGGGTCATAATTTTCAACACTGTCAGGAAACAAATCATTGTACAAACCTGCAACTAACGCCAAATTGTAGCAGACAGTCTGCTGAAAGGGAGTATAACATTAAAGTAGGACCAAAGTGTTGCGTGACAATTACAATACGCTTGGCTGAAGTCTGCACTTTCTGAGTGCATTTAGAGTTACTTTTACTTTAGTCACATGATAAGGCGACAAAATATGTTACATCAGGTTTTATTTTTGAAGTCCTGCCAGATGATAAACAGTTGGTGGGAAAAAATTGCTTATTTAATCTCTGTATTTAGAGTGTACACTTGGGCCAAGCTGGCCCCTACATTATTTACTGATACTTAATGCTAAATGATCAAATGTCACTAAAGTCAAAAAAAAAAAAAAAAATGGTGTTGGTTTTGGCACAAAAAAAAAAACAATTATAGTGATAATGATAATAATAATAACAATAACAATTACATAAATATATATATATATATATATATATATATATATATATATATATATATATATATATATATATATATATATATATATATATATATATATATATATATTTATGTAATTGTTATTGTTATTGTTATATATATATATATATATATATATATATATATATATATATATATATATATATATATATATATATATATATATTTTTATATATATATATATATATATATATATATATATATATATATATATATATATATATATATATATATATATATATATATATATATATATACATCATTATTTATCATCATTATTATTATTATTATTATTTTATTTTATTTTATTTTATTTATTATTATTTTTTGTGCCAAAACCAAGACAAGCATAATTTCAGTTTCCGGAGTGTCGGTTGCTAACATGATTTTTTATGCAATCACTTTCTTTCCAACTGTAATGGAGAACACTGTATAGCCTACCTGTATGAGTGCTTCATGTTTGGACATGTTAACCTTACAGTGAAAGGTGAAGTGGTTTTCTGCCTTGTCATTAGCAGGAAAGTGAAATGAGACGATGAGGTTTCAGCTGTACTTTCTCTGCTGTATTTGTAGCTTCTCTTATTCTTTGTCTGGTTTCCTTCCCACCCAAAGAGTTTATAGTCACTTTCCCTCCTCTCCCTCTCTCTGTATTTCTCACCTTCATGTCATTTTCTTTCTCTCTTGGGCGTTCTTTGTGTCTCCACCCCTCTCTCACAGAAACCAGAGCTGTCAGTACACGCTGTGCAAAGTCTGGTTCTCACTCAGGCCTGTCCCGGGTGGGGCTCTCTGGGTGTGTGTGCACATCATAATTCATGACTCACATTCAGTAGATCTGTGAGTTGTTTATTAACTTCTTCAGCATGGATGCATCCATGCATGTGTGTGGTAACAACTTTGTGTGTTTTTATGAGCAGTTCGAAACAGCTGTATGACCTCGCTGACTCTTCAATAAAAAGCTTGTTCTTTCATACAAACTTTATCAACTTTATCCGGGTGAACTTTAAGTGTTTTCATGGATTTATATTCAATTTATCCGTTGATAACACTGACAGATTTTATAATCTATACCTCCAATTGCAACTCCAATCTGTTACAAACACTTAAAACTATCTGTATTGAGACATGGTCACTGCAAAGTAAAAATAAGTCCAAAAACAGAAGAGTCCAAAAACACTGCAAAGTAAAAATAAGTCCAAAAACAGAAGAAGCTTTTATTTGATATAAAATACACAGACTACCAAAAATAATCACTTTTTACTACAGCAGAAGAACAGCTGGGTGATTTTCATGAGTGGATGAATGTTACCAAGACATCCTCTACAGTACAGTTTGTATCTTTTAAGTTACTGAAAATGACTGAAAATGCTGGTGCTGGAAGCAAATTTTCATACCAGTTAAGTCAGGTTTGTATTTCATCTTTGAAGCATGCAGGCAAAATTTCTCCCAGGCTGTTTTCACACCAAATGGCTCCCTTATTTTGTTGCGCTTTAGAGTGCCTTTGCTGTGTTCAGATTTGCCTCAACAATCTTAACCAAGGGTTGTTTGGAAACACTGTCGCCAATCAATCCAGGTGTGAAAGCGCCTTTCAAAACCTGTCTGGAACTCCTCTGTCTCATTTCTCTAAAGGCTAAGACCAGTTGTTTGTGTGCTAACTGGAAACACTCCAAGTCTGACAACAAAACAGATCAAGCGTCACTTTTCCTACTCACTGGATAAGCGTCACTTTAAACCTTTGTCATATAATAAACGACATAAATCTGTCTTCTTTGGGCACGAAATGAGACGCAACAAGTGCAAGGATGACACCTATGACTAAAATTAAGCAAGACTCGGTAAAACCTGAATGACCGGTATAATAGGACGCCTATGAATTCAGCAACATAACACAGAAGAAGCTAAGGCACAAGTTTATCATCACACAGTATGCCAGTAGATTGGTCTCAATTTTACAACAAACTTGCGGCTGGTTTGGAAACTTATGAAGGCTTTTAAAAAAAATAAATGATTGGTCATCTCTCTGTGAATGAAAATATCTTTTAATCTTTAATCTCTCAAAACACACTCTCTAAATATAGCTTCTTACAAGCAAAAAGACATGAAAAACACAGATTGAGCTTCCACGTCGCTGCTGTTCCCTTTTCCCTTTAACGTCTCACACCACTGTTGAACAAGGACTCTCTCCGTTGGACTGGATTCTCTTGGTATTTTGGCCATTTTGGCCACATGGAGTTATACTTATGGAATGGAGATAGTGAAAAATTTGTCATACATTCCAGGAAAACTTCCTCAGCAATTCTCTGAGTGGTAAAGTTTTCCAGTTGCATGTGATAGATTTATTACTGAGATCTATGAACAATGAAGTTACTCCAGCAATGTCAACAAAAATACACCCTAAAATTATGTCAACTTACAAACTGTATCACCATTGTAAGTGATCAGGACAGATGCAAAAAACAGCAAAGCAAACTCCCACACTTATTCCCCTTAAAGTAATCAGTAAGTAAAAATACAAACTTCTGGAGGCAGAAGGTGAGTAAGAATTATCAAAAAAGCATTAAAGGTGCAAACACAACTCTGACACTACATTTACACTTTTATATATGTAAATAGACTACATTCATCTTCTGAGTCCAAGCTAAGCGTCCTTCTCACCTCATGCACAGCAACAAAAAGAAACACAAACACACACACAAATAAAAACAGGAAGGAAAAACAAATGATACTTGATCATTCTTTTTGCATCCTGTGCAAAAATTAGTCTCAATGTAGTGAGGAGTTCTAAAAATAAGTCAGGCTAAAGCAAAGCTATACATGTAGTTACATCCCTTGGGTTAAGTGCACTTGGGTGATCTTGCATTGAAAACTGCTGGTTTGAAAAAAAAAAAAAACAGACAAAATGAGGAATATGTTTTTCAATGCACTCAAATGCAGAATGTAAGAAGGAAACATGGTTAAAAAACACTAAGATGATGACGTAACCTAGAATACAGGTTATTATATTAGAGCAGATGCAACATCCAATCACAGTCCACTCCCAAAGACAACTGCTCTCTCCTTTTTAACTTTCCTCTTGGATGGTCGAGTCTAATTCATGGTGGATCTTTGGTGAAACGGTGCAGCTTAAAAATGTTCACAGATCCAGCTCAGAGGGGTGAGTGGACATGGTTGTGACTGTAACTGGGTGTGTGTGCAGCTTTTTTTGTCTTTAAGCAGAGGAGTAGATGTATTTGGTCTTGGCCATGCCGGTCAGCTCGTCCTCGTAGCGTGGCAGGCAGCAGAAGAGGACTGCACAGCCGATGCAGAGGAGGGTGGCGCCCCAGCCGAAGCCGTACGCCCAGGTGTAGTAATAGTTGCCTTCAAAGATGAGCTCGTTGAATTTGACCGGGTAGATGATGAGAGCGATGATCTGGAGAACAACTGCAGAGAGGTGGAGAGGGGAGAAAGGTTTTACAGGGTTCCTACAGCTCAAGGCAAGTTAAATTTAAGACTTTTTAAGACTTTTTAATGACGTTGGAAATCAAATTTAAAAACAAGTCGACAACGAACCACAGTTGAAACAAAACAAAACTAACAAACAAAAACACCAGATGAATTACCTGGGTTAGAGGCAATTAACCCAATGTTTATTTTACATAAAACATCACTTTCTACCTCTTTTTAACCCAATTTCTACAACTTTATGCCTATTTTGCCCCCATTCATCTTTTTTGGCCACTGTCACAACCATTTTTGGAATTTTTACATGTTTTTTGAAATTTAATTTCAAATTTAATTCTCAATTTTGCTGCCATGATCAATTTCCCTAAGCCACTTCTGGATTTTTTTTGCCAATTTTTCCTCATTTTGTTCTCTCTCCAGCCACCCTAGGTAAAACCAAGACATGCGTCTGCTTTAAAAGTTCCTGGTGCAACCACATCACCGTTTTTTAAGTTCCGCTATTGTGATTACGCGATGTTGCCATGAGAGTAAATCAGGGAATTATTTAGAAAAATGGATAAATGTTACTTATTATTTTTTTTACTTCAAACTAACATAAATCTTACCAATGTGTTCAAATTTTTAAGACTTTTGAAATTTGGATTTAAGACTTTTTAATGCCAATTAAGGCCTTACTTTTAGAATTATGAATTCAATGCCTTTTAAGACTTTTCAAGGATCCGCGGGAACCCCGGTGTTAGGAGTTACAGATTATAGATTAGGTTTTGCAGCATGTTGGATGAGCAGCGCTAACAGCTATCTGTGAAAGACCTCTTCACAAGAGTGTGTTGAGAGTTACATCAACATAACATCTGTGAGATGGAGGTGAGTCAGTGTGAGCAGACAGTGATCAGATCTGATCCCTGACTGATAGATGATCATCAGAAATTCCAGACGGAGATTCACAAGAAAGGTGTGATGCTGTGTGTCCTGTGCTGCACTCTTCTAGCGCTGTCATTCAAAAGTGTTTCACATGACCCTTTTTCACCCAGAAGTGAAGGCAGGGCATGCGGTGAGTCAGGTGTGATGTAACCCTCAAATCTAATCTCCTTTTTAAATCCCACAGGGCTGGTCTCAATTTAATTCAGAGAACTTTAGCTATCCGTTGGGAACTTTTTAAGTGCAAACACCACACAAAGCAAAGTCAACTTACAACAACTACTGAGAGCAGAGAGATGACCAGAAGATGTTGATGAATGTGGTACAGTGGTCTTGGTTCACACCTTTGATCCTCAGATCAAAGGTGTGAGAACTGCTTTAATAAATGTTGAGCTGGTGAGATGAAAGCCCCACAGAGGGATTCTGAAATCTTAGTTCTGATCTGATAGCTGTCTAATCTCTCTCTGTTTTTCTCTCATTACTGATACAAAAGGGTTTTTTGTGCCAACTGTGGCAACAAGTGCCAAATCTCTCTCAAACTAAATAACGCATTCACCTCCCCGCGGCACATTTAACCGACAACACAGAGCACCCATGGTGTTTGTCTCGAGCTGTGTGTGTGTTCATCTCACTCTGTCCCATGTTCTCAGAGTCTCTGTGCTGTGAGTCAGTCAGACTAACCAGAAACCAAACCAGCTGCTCCCATGGTAACGTCACACTAAAAGCCTCACCCCTGTCTCCCCCACAAGACGTAACTTCCCTCCCGCTCCCTTTCTCTCTTACTCGCCTTTTTTCTTCATCAGCTTTTCACACATCATCATGCTGAAACTTTTCAGTGGGAATTCACTCCCACTTCCTTTCTGAAACAACAGCTTTCTTGTTTAACTTTCACTCTCTTTTTCTAACAAACTCAGTTCAAACTACAAACTCCAGTTAATTGAGGACTTTAATTCCTTTTAATTGATATTTTGAAGTTTATACGACAAAAAAGGACTTTTAACTGATGATAACAGATGAAACAGGAGCTTTTGACTTCAAAAAACCATGGCTCATAATCACCAGGGTTCAGTGAGAAAATATGAAGCACGTTTTCTTTTCATTTGCCTTCAGGCTGCTCCATGAAAATGCAGCGTAGTTATGAGAACTTCTCCACATGCTAGCTTCGACATGTTCTCAGAGGATGGAGCATCACACATCGTAAGACTGGAGGCGTTTCTAAAATCAGTGTCAGTAAATCTTGTTGAGATCTGATCTTAACTCCCTTGTGTGACATACCCTGCCAGGTCTTGATGCAGTTGAAATGACCTTTTTATCTCATTGTTATCTATTGATTCATATTCTACACATAACAAAGATCGTATCAGATCAACTGTGTCACAATATATTGGTCAGGGGATGAACTTCTCATGTCTATATGTAACATCTGTAAGAACGCATAAACACATAAAAACAATCTATCTTTATATTTGTTAATTAATTCAGGCATTAATGGGTTAAAATAAACCACTTCCACACTGAATCAGAGAGTTTATGATCCGTTTCTGTCTACTCCCTTTTATTCTGCCTCAAGCATTCGTACCTCATTTCCAAAAACTGGGCGTTAATTTATTCATCAATGCATGTGTCTGTGTGTATCTTACCGACAACGATCAGCAGCACTCCTATGAAGGGCAGCAGGGTGATGTTGAGCGTACAGCACAGAGCCACACAGGAGATGATGAAGGCTATGATGAGGATGAGGAGGCCAATGATCATCAGAGCTGCCACTGCCTGAGCCCAAGCTAGAGTCCAAAAAGAAAACATGCAGATTAGCAAGCAGAAATACTCCCAAAAATCTAGAAATCAAACTTTAACAGTTACACTTTATCAGGTCTTAATGTAGTCTGTGTGAACACCATTTCGTGACTGTCCCTGGAAATAAAGTCTGGTGATCAAAATGTGGATTTCTATCTGAGTACACATGATTCAGGGTTATAGAACATATTTTCAACAATGTTAAAGTCCCAAAAAACATGAGAGACTAACTGATCCAACATTCAAAAAGGGCCCCAGTGTGTTCAAGATCCTTATGTGAATTTATTTTATGGAAAGTACTAGACCTCCAAGGCTGCGTTTTAAGTGTCTAACGTAGCCACTTTAAGTGCGTTACCATAAACGGTCGAGTAAATGTGATCCTGAAACTGCAGTCCAAGGCTCTGTAGACTCATACTGTTCAATAAAGGTTGTAAACAGGATCTGGAGTGCCATGAACTTGCTTTCTTTAAATGGCCAGCAGGAGGTGATGCTTTAGGTCATAAAATAAGAAGAAGAACCTTTCTGTAGATGTCTATGAGAAAAAGCCCACGCCTCCAGCTGGATTTACCACTGCAAAAACTTTTGGCAATACTTTGTGGGCTTATTTGTGAGTTTACCATATTCTTAAATAAAACACTTTGTCAATTTAGTAAATACCATAGACTGTAAAAAAAAAAAAAAAAAAATGGACGTCCGCTTGCTCGGCTCGAAGTGAGGTCTCCACAAAAAATTGCTCCCCCTGGTGGCTGCCTGCAGTATAGATTAAAAAAATCTGGCTTTCCAGCCATTCCAGATGGGCTGTGGTCAAACTTTAAAAATTAACAGTCCTTGTACAAATGATTTTCAAGTCCACTTGTGATTTGAAGTTATTATTAGGCTGTCTTGTATTCAAGTCCTATTTTTTCTGAAAGTTTCGTTTTCATTAGTTATATGAGGTTAAAAACGAGGCTCTACATAAAGCTTAAAGATGACTGACAGCTGCTGTTCTCGTGTATTTTTTTCGGGGATTGTAAAATATGTCGGGAGGTAGAGTCAAGAAGTGATTAGACTCTCAAAAGAAAAAAAAAGAAAAAAAAATTTTGTCAACCAGCTCCACTCAAATTCTCCCAGAATCCCTCATCGTATTCACAGCGCAGACTCTGGCAGAGCAACTGCTACAATGGCTGCGCCTGTGATGGGGGAATTTTGGCTTCAAAACCGTACCATGATAAATGGCGGAGCCACACTGTCCACTCTTTATACAGTCTATGGTAAATGCTGGTCTCATTTGAAGAATTAATCTTGGCTCACAACTGGCAACACATGATAACTGAGACCAACCAGTAGTGACACAGATTTTTTTTTTATTTTAATAAGGCTACATTTACTTATTTTTATATGGTCTACATCCAATAGTCAACTACTAATCCAGTTATACATATGTAATGTTCTTAGCATTTTAAGTCTTCTCACTAAACTTATTAAACCAAACCTTGTGAGTTTTTGCTTAGCACAAAAAATAACTGCTTTTTATTTATATGATACTCTATGTACAGCACAATCACAGCCTTAGTCAGGATGTGTTCTGTTTGTTAAGTTTGAAGGGTGTTTAAGAACTCTGCATAATTTCAGGGAATAAATGAGTCATGCATTGTACACTGTTGAAGCTCACAATCAGCACTCGGAGCATGAACTCATGGAGTCACATTCCACAAGTGGAGTTCAAACTGATACGGAGGGAGAGGGGTGTAGGACGCAGCTGTCTGCGTGCTGCACACACACACAACACAGGACACACTGAGCAACACTTTCACTCACTCTGTCACTCTGTGACCCTGTGCAGACGTGACCTCTGTAATTAAAGGGAATATTTTTAGCACAGCTAAAGACTGAAACAAGCAGATCTTACCAAGAATGGCTTTAAATGCTGGATATTCTTTTTACATAAACTGAAAAAAAACTTAAGATAAAATCTGTTTAGATGAGGTCTTTGTTATGTACCAAATTCTCCTCTAGGGTAAATCTCAAATCTGAAGAACTATGTTTTTGTCTTTTAAGGCTTGTTTAAGGAAAACATTTCCAGGCTAAAACATGGGCAAACATTTGTCTAAACAAGTCGTTAGAGCAATAATTAATCAAACATGAATCATTTTGTGTACTCCTTACATTAACTTATCTGGTAAGGCTACAGTCAGCGGATTTCTACGTCTGTCACACCCATCTCGGTGTAACTTCAGACAACACCCTAAATTATTCATACCAGTGTGTGTGTTTGTGTGTGTTAAGGTAATGCACTGCATGCCTCAGCCTGAGGTGTTTCTGTCACCATGTATACACTCACACACACCGGACCAGTTCAACTGGTTCCGTTTTCAACCCCACACCTAATAATGCTGAGTGGCAATCATGCGTACTGATGACACGCTCTGCTCTGATGTTGCCTTCATCTACGTCCTGTCAGGACCTGAGTAATGGACTCAGAGTCGCTCTAAGAATCATTAACTCACTACCCCACGGTGTGTTTATCTATCCCTCCTTCAGATTAGACTGTTCATAAACAAAGCGTTTGGGTGATATGAGCTGAGAAAGTTAGACTTTCCCACAAAAATAACTGCTATAAAATAGTTATCAGTAAAAACAGCCATGAAGTTACAGAAATCAGTAACACTGATTAACCAAAAGTATCTCTGAAGGTTTGCTCCTCTCTCTTTGAAGCATGGGACTGTTATTATTCCAAGTGGAGCATTAAATGACCAAACATGATGAGCACAGCTTGGCCCAGGGTTTCTTGACACTGACTCTGTCCATGCAGCTGTGAGTTTAAGCTTTGAATCTTCTCTAAGTTTGTCGTCACCAATAGAAAGAGGACAGACTTAATTAAAATTTTGTTTAAGGGTGTGTCTCTGGGTGTCATTTGAGGTCTGTAAACCCAAATATTAACCAGACATTGAGTTTGATATTGTCAGGGAGGAGAAGTAACTTTAGTTTTATTCATTCTTTTTATTCTAACCAAATAGCTGTATGATTGTTAAAATGATCAGTTTGCATTTTTGCCTTCCCCACTTTCTGACAAGTCAAGTCCAGACAGGTAGACAAATGAAAGCGCATCATTAACCAAAAGAAATACAATGTGACAGACTTATGATATTATAGACAATAAACAAAGTATTTTAGCTCATTCAGACTGTGCTAAAAGTCTTCCAGTTCAGAATGTACGCAATTCATGTTTCATTCAGTAAAGCTACTGTTATTACAGTGCTCAAGTGGTCATGTCTGAAGTGCAACATTGTGCTTTTAACAATTTTGATCATTGTTTGATATGTTTTGTAATGAAATTTTTTTGCTCCTGTCTTGTTTTGTTTTGTCGTCTTAATTTTTATTGCATTTGTTTTATTTATTTAGTTAGTTAGTTAGTTATTTTCTATTATTTTATTTTCTATTATTTTATTTTATATTATTCTGTTTTATATTAATTTTATTTTATTATCATTATTATTATTTTAAGTTAATGTACTGGTATGTGTGTTTCCATATATGTAAATACATGTGTGTGCAGATTTATGTATGTACTTGGATGTGCCTGTATATCGTACCATGAATGTGTGAGCAGATGCATATATTTTTATCTTTTGATTATTTTTGTATTTGTATGCAACAAAAGAAAAAAACCCAAATAAAGAGAAGTAAAAAAAAAAACAGTTTCTTTAAAAAGTCATTTTGAAAACTCCACATAGCTTTTCTCCTCTATACAATGCAGATCTTATTTAGTTTTATGCTCCAGTCAGGTCACTGAAGTCCTGAGAGACCTTTCTGTTTTTATGTCTCAAAACTCAAGAACCCTGTCAAAAAATGTATTTATTCATTTCATTGTTTTTAATTTCCCATTTTTCTCAGGAAAACAAAGTTTATTTTGAAGAATTGAAAAATTTTGAAGAGAAATCAAGATCCAGTTTGCTTGAGAAAACATGTTTTTTATTCTAAGATCTTGACTCCTTTTTTTGTTACCTTGAGAAACCGAGAAATTGAAAAGTAGCTATTTATGATCTTTTAGGGCTACCTACCTGCCTAGTGAGGCACTTTGGGCAGCAGACTTCTATGTATAAAAGGTGCTCCTGTTTATAAAGTTGAGTTTAATTTACTTTATATTGAGTTAGAATGCTTATTAAGTGGTCGTCATAGAGGACATCTTCTCAATGACGACAGGGAAAACATTTTCTAAAGAAAAAGTTAATCACTTCTACTTTTGGAGATCTTAGCAACAGTCAGCCCCTGCTGTTAGTGTGTTCCCTTTGTGCATGCTAGTCTGCTACCTGCAGATTATGTGACGGAGTGGAAAGCTGCGGTTCGGTACTCTTGTGCTGCCTCTTGTTTTAGTTTTAACCTTATGTTAAGATCTCTAGTCTAACAACACTTTTAGATGGGTGTGTGACCTGTTACTTCTACCCCCAATAACTCCCACTCAAAGCCTTCAAGCTGTCATACTCCCTTGTCAGCTGGGGATTAGTCTTCAGCGCCACACTTTCACACAACTTCATTCCTAACTTTAGTTTTTGTATAGAGCCACAGCTACGAAGACCCAGGCTCTGCTGCATGCATCACACAAAGCTCTGACCCTGACGAGTGTGTTTGCTCTGAAGTATTGAGGGCAGCCCTGGTTTTACAGTCAAGGATAATAATCATCAAAAGCTCACAGAGAAAAGGCTTTCATGCAGGCAACGGGGATCAAACTGACAACCTGCACTTTTCTGAGAAAGAGTTTAATGGGACACCTGCCCAGTCAACAGCTTCCAGTGCTGGAAACACGGTATCAGTATTATATGGATGAGAAAGAAAAATCTTGCGTGTGTAAGTAAGCAAACAGGCCTGGAATTCAACAGGAGGTGTGTGAGTAGAAAAGAGAAGTAGTTGTGTGTTAAAATGTGCAAGTATTAAAAGCACTGGCCCACATGGGATCTGAATTTGGATTTAGGAGCCTTGGTTTGGCTAAATGAGCAAAATCTTTGTGTTCCTAAATATTACTTTGGAAACTCTTGACAAACAGCTACTTAAACAAGATGTTAACATCTTTATAATGTGGATTCATCTAAACTGACACAGTTGAATCCTTTTTTTAAATCTTATATTGTACTATACATATAAATTATGTAATTTAAGGAGAGTAATTAACCTCAATAGTGATGTAAAACAAGGCTCAAAATGTCTGCTTTTAGCTAATCCACAAATACAGCTCACATTATTTACATAAATGTAAAACTTAAATCTTTTTAAAACTAAATAAATCATGAAGTCTGCACATTTCTTTTTTCACATGGACATAAGCGTGATTCACATCATGCCATGATTCATTGTCAACCGGTAATTACAAATGACGCTCTTCCACAGAAACATAAAACATGTTTGTTCCTGTAGTTCACAGGAAAGCAGCGTCCTCCTTTCTGTACAGGGAGCAGCACTACAACGCACATTCACTTTGCTGGTTCAGTTTGTTTCCTCAGTTAGCCTATCCCCACAAGTATCTGGGCCGGAGCTGTGACACAAGAATGCTCAGGGAAACCTCGAGGCAAAAATGTGTCCAAGATTGAGCCAGCAGTGTTCTGGCAGCAGAGATCGTCTTTTGTTTAACAGCGTCAGTCCTGCTGGGACTAAAAGAGACGCCAAAACAGAAGTAGAGAACAGTTCAAAGAGGGAAACAACTTGATCTGAAACTTCAATGGTGGCATACAATGACTGGAAACTATAGAAAGAATTTCCTATTTACACAAAAAAAAATCTATGACACCGCATATATGACTAAGAACCAAAATTATTTTTTAAGCCTTTTCTGTTAAAATCAATAAAATAGGTATCCTGTATTTGTGATTGGTTTTAGTTACATATTAGTCTCCATGTGTTTTTGTGTCAGGATTTCACTCTACAACAAAACAGCTAAAGAATTTTACTCCAGGCATATTTCAGCTTCTGTCGAAACTTTAAAAACAGTTTAAAAGTCAAAGTTTTGGAGTCAACATTTAGATACAATGTGGGAGGATTTTATGTAGCTGACAACAAATGCCTCTGAAAATAAAGTTAAAATTATAATTTGTATCATAAAAATAACCTTGTGAGAGAAAACTAATATCAAGTTCAAAATAACATTGTCAAAAGTTGAATTTGGTACAACCAACAGCAAAAAAAAACAAAAAAAAAACTGAAATTAAACGAACCACCCTTTATTAATATTTAAGATGCTGAAGCCATCAAATATTTGCATATTTAAAACTTAAGACTTAAATATTTAAGTTTTCAAGCTGCCAAAAATAGCAGACTTTAAATGTGAGGGAATATTTAGGTCAATTGAGCTCTGATTAAAGACTCTGCAGTAACATCCTTTTTTTTTGTACAAGCTACACTTTTATGGAGACAAGGATTGAAATGGTGTAAATTCAAAATGTTAAAGTAAATAGTGTTTGTTTTTTAATGTAGTCAGTGTCTTTGAAACACATTCAGCTGATAACCACATGGAGCTATGTGCTATCAGCTTTCTTTCTATTATGAGTCTGATAAACAATGCAGGCTTTGTTGGAGACGATGGGTGTGGGATAACAGAAATACAACCTGAGAAGAGACACAGTTATTATTGAACACAGTTTCAGACTTTTGGTTTTGAATTAGTGTTTTTCAAATCTTTGGTTGAAAATCAAACAGTAAAAACTCATTAAAAACACCTAAACGTCTTCTAATCCTTTCCTTCTGCTGTAGTGTGGATTACACCGATCTGAACTATGCAACACCTACTCGAGAGGTTTGCCCCCAGCAAACTATGTTGAGAGAGTGCAGGCTGTAAACAGCTTTGACAAAGAAAAACTGTTTTAGAGCTACATTTTAACATTCTTCATCTAAAGACTATCAACTAGATTAGAAATAGCTATTACAATTCAAAACAACATTGTAATACAGAAGTACTGGTATTGGGAAAACACTGCCACTGTGTTCCTTATGGGGTTTTATCAATCCCACTGTTATTAAATCATTCTCAGACAGCATTGGCCTGCAGCTCATATTAAATCACCATTCATACTGAAGTCTAAACAAAGGGTAAAATCTGCTATCACCAGGCAGTAACAAGCCTGAGAAGGAGCCACAGGTTAGAAAGCAGGTATGATCAGCTTACAGACTTAAAATGAAAACTGTACCCATCCACAATGGCAAAATCTTGGGTTTGTCCTTTTATTTTTCCATGTTCTGTCGCCTCTAGTATTTCAATTTGATTTCCTGTATTATATCCTTTTTGTATTATTTTGTTCCTGTTGTGTTTTTGGCTTTATATCAGTCTAACAATATAAGAGTAAGAGGATTTTAGACCATGACACTCTGTTAAAGCTTTGACTACAGCACCTGAACCCAGCCTCCCTCTTCCTCCTGTATTTAACAAGGCTCAGAGTGATAAATTCAGACCAAAGTTCAGACTGACAGGGAGGGCTGTAGGCCTAACTTTCCCTCTCAGCCAGGACTTTACTGTTACTACCAGAGGTCAAGAACTTTTCTGAATGTTGAATTGTACACTCCTGCAACACCTTCGTCATACATGAATGGATATAAACTATGAATTTCTCGAATTTCCTCCAGAGTTTATGTTCCCTTTCTGTTTCTGTTTCGTGTGGTGTATCCTGACACTTACAGTTCTCCATGAGAGACTTGCATTCCCATTTGTCATTCCTGCCTCGGCAATTGTCCCACATACTGGCATAGTGAGACTTGGCGTCTTCGTCCTCCACCCATCCTGATGTGGCCGCGATGGCGATAATGTCAAAAATAATGGCGAAGAGCAGCAGCAGGGGCACAATCCACCTGCACCGAGGGTAGGCGATCCCACAGCGGAACATGACCGACGATCAGAGCGTGTGGAGCGGGGAGCAGAGCAAGGACGAGGTGTGGAGGTATCTGACCGATTACACGGCGAGCTGCTCGTCTTTTTGGGAAAAGAGAATCTGTCAAAGGGTGTGGTATGAATACCAGATAACAACCCCACCCGAGTGTGTAATGCAAACCTGTTTTAGGACCTGGAGGGCTGGGCTTGTTTGGCCGTGAGAGCGGAGAGTCAAGCCCAGCCCCATTCACTGTGTCATATTACACCCACAAAGTTAAACCGCCCGTTAAAGCCCAAAAAACAGTCCTATAAACGAATTTTAACGATTAAAAGGACTATTTCAGGAGTATTCTATAACAGGTAGCAATGGGCCGTGTTGAAATTGGTCAGACCTTGAGGAATGAGGCGGTAAAAAAGGAGAAATTGGACAGCTTGTAGTGGAGCGATGCAGTGAAAAAAATGGCCGACAAAGGGCAGCAGAGCTTACTACAACTGGGGCGGTAGTAGTTGAATGAGTAGTTGTGACCACCATATAAAGATATCTATGTATCTATAGTTCTTAACCCTTGTGCACTGCTTAAATATACTGTACGCTCGTACTGTTAAGGCTGTTTTCAGCCACTAATTTTTTGACTGCTCTAAAAACATATCAGATCAATATTTTCTTCTACTTTTTTCACACAAATCTCTTTATCCACTTCTGCCCTGCTCAAAACTACCAAGCATTGAAAAATAATTTACAAATTTTAATACCTTAAGGGCAATGAAACTGATAGAACATCACTGATTATGGGAGGGTTAAAGACGAAATGACCTATATTCTATATAAAAAGCCATCAGACACCAGAGATTTTTTACGTGACATCATAGTCTTAGATATGTCAAAGATTTGTCACATCACTGATTTTTAATCATTTCTCATTTTTTTGTAGCATCAATTTTTTTTCGAAAAGTAACGCTGGTGCTGTTATGGCTGTTTTCAGCCACTAACTTTTAACTATGCCAAAAACCCATCCCATCAGTATTTTTTTTCTACTTTTTTTTGCTAAAATCTCTTAATTCACTTCTGTCCTTGTCAAAATTACCAAGCATTAAAAATTAATAAATTTGTTTTACCCCTATTCTATACGAGATTCTTTTCTGTGTGTGGTTTTTCTCTCATTCCCTTTCGGTACCATTACATGGTAGTAACATGCTGAGTCAGAATTCAACTTGAGGCTGTGTGTTTTGTTTGTCGAGCCAAGTTGGTGAGAAAAAAGAAAAATTACATGATGGGTCTGACCTCTGTGAATTGATCCTGGAAAATAATGTAAACATTTACTCCAGCTCTTAGAACTACAAAGGGTACACTCAGACTAAACAAAAACAAAATGTAGAGGGTGCTTATGCACCTGCCACCTGCTTGCTCCATTCCCGCGCTCAGGTCTTTCACTCATCCTCATGATCAGTTTCTGATGAGAAGAGCAGCTGAAAGCTACATGGAGAGGAAACTCAGCATCACTGACGCTCTTGAGATGGTCATGGCTGATTCTTCTGACTCTGAGCCGCAAAATGGTCGCGTTACCTCTCACTCCACATGGTGACACTAATGCACCAATTTGCCATTTTCTTTTTGTGTGTGTATGTTTTTTTGAAGTGAATTAAGAGATTTTAGCAAAAAAAAAGTAGAAAAAAATACTGATGGGATGGGTTTTTGGCGTAGTTAAAAGTTAGTGGCTGAAAACAGCCATAACAGCACCAGCGTTACTTTTCGAAAAAAAAATTGATGCTACAAAAAAATTAGAAATGATTAAAAATCAATGATGTGACAAATCTTTGACATATCTAAGACTATGATGTCACATAAAAAAATCTCTGGTGTCTGATGGCTTTTTATATAGAATATAAGTCATTTCGTCTTTAACCCCCCCATAATCAGTGATGTTCTATCAGTTTCATTGCCCTTAAGGTATTAAAATTTGTAAATTATTTTTCAATGCTTGGTAGTCTTGAGCAGGGCAGAAGTGGATTAAGAGATTTGTGTGAAAAAAGTAGAAAAAAATACTTATTGGATGGGTTTTTGGAGCAGTCAAAAAGTTAGTGGCTGAAAACAGCCTTAACAGTACGAGCGTTACTTTTTGAAAAAAAATTGATGTTACACAAGAACTAAAAAGACATTAAAGTCAACAATGTCACTCATCTTTGAAATATCCAAGACCATGATACCCCGTAAAAAATCTCTGGTGTCTGATGGCTTTTTATATAGAATATAGGTCATTTTGTCTTTAACCCTCCCATAATCAGTGATCTTCTATCAGTTTCATTGCCCTAAAGGTATTAAAATTTGTAAATTATTTTTCAATGCTTGGTAGTTTTGAGCAGGGTAGAAGTGGATTAAGAGATTTGTGTGAAAAAAGTAGAAGAAAATATTGATCTGATATGTTTTTAGAGCAGTCAAAAGTTAGTGGCTGAAAACAGCCTTAACAGTACGAGTGTACAGTAAAGTTGTCCACAGTGGCTTTTAACCCTTTGAAAATTTTTTAAATCGTATTTTCAAAATGCATGTAAAAATAAGGTTCCTGCCCAAAATTCATTCAATTTGCTGTAATACAAGTAAAGTTATGGTCAAATAACTGATAAAATTTTACCCCAAGTGGCTGTTTTCAGCCATAGCAGTGCACAAGGGTTAACAAATGTATTAGACCACCTGCCATAGACACGATAAAACTACCCAGCATTATGAAGCGATTTAATTTGAACTCTTTCTGTCTGAGACTAATTTTCTTATTATCAAATTTGAGCCAGCACACTGGAATTCTGTGAGAAGCCACAAAATATTCAGGAATAACGTACAACCACTAAAACAGTTTCTTTTTTTCTTTTCAGGAATACAAGTAAACAAGTGTAATGCTTTTTTTTTGTAAAGCAGAACATTTGAAAATTTATGAATAAATACAGTCAATATAATTTAGCTTTAAAGATGTAATTTCAATTAAAGAGCTTGCGCGTATTGGTAGATTAGCTAGTACAGAAACATTAAAATCTGTTTTGGTCATCTGCAATATGCTGTTGAATTAGAGCAGTGATGGCAATTACCTTATACCAGGTGATGGTCTCATGAAGCACTTATCCTTCTCCCTTAGAGACACAGCTCTGTTTACTGTTAAGAAACGTGAAGGTTCTAGTAAAAATGAGGCTACCTTCCTCTTACTTGAGTTGTAGTTAAAGTACATTGTTGCATGGATTGGCTTTTCATAACTGACCAGACGTCAGAATTTAAGAATGAATAGGGAGTTTAACAATTAAACATTTTTTTGGCTGTGCCATATACATAGAAACAAATGATAAAAGTTATTCTGTAAAATGCATAATCAGTCTGAGACATGCTGAATATGAAACCAAAAACAATAATACTTTTTTTTTTTTTGCTCTCATGAGATCAACTTTTCAGTTTGTGATGGCATTATCTTCTTATACCTTCACATAAACCAGGGAGTCATAATACTGATTCTTTGGCCTGAAAAAAATTACAATAATTTCAAAAGGTTGCATACTCAACCTCAGTAGCTTACCTGAGTGCATTTTCATGTCTCATGTCTCTCTTGCAGAAAAACATGTTTGTGAGGTCACAGAGTTATGCTCAAAGCTTAGTAAATGTATTATCACTTTGTGGTAGCTAATTGGATATTTTTGTGTTTCATTTTTTGTGTGATAGTATATCAATCCCTTTTAAAGGGGGGATGATTCAAGAGTTACTTAAACATATAGGAAAGATCAAGATTTTCATTTTAACTGCCATATTTCTTTACCATTGAATCTCATAAAGATGAGAATTAGTGGTATTGGTTATTCCAACTGCCTCCTGCCACATGGTAGGATGTTTTACAACCCATTTGAACTTCCTGTCCTGATGGAGACAGGGAAAATGCTTGCGTCAACATGTAAAGCTATTGTATCACCGTGGATATATATCTGTGTTTTCCTCTCTTCCTCTTCTCCCTGTTCTCACATTCACCCAACACAGGCACTAGGAGTCACTATGAAAGAAATCCACCATAGGAAAATAATCCAGATTACAGCTAATTTTTTCTTTGATTCACCTTGGTCTTGTTTGGAAATAAAAGAAGTTCATATGAGCCCGTTTAGGAATAAAAGAGGGATTAAAGTACCAAATTATCCAATGAAAACAAGACACATCCAAAGTGGTTAACCCAGTAAGTTTGTCAGATCAATGTGACATTTTGCAGCAACTTTTTTGTCGTGTGACACAACAGCTCTAATGACCCTACAACTCCCCCAAGAGGTTCAGCAAGGTATGTGCTCTTCAATTAAAGCTCTTTGCTTAGGAAGTAATGATAATTATTAGAAAAATGTCATAGGAAATCATTTGAAGGGTCTTGAAATTGTAGTCAATATTTTGTCTTTACAAATTGCAGTCAGAAGCGCTGGTGGCAAACAGGATGAACAGAGTTCAGGCCTGAATTTGATATCGTAACTACTAATGTTGAACTGACCTAGTTAAAAGGAGGTCAGAGTCTCTTCTGGGTTTTTTTTTTTTAGCTGTGAGAAGAGATGATTACTTTGGTCAAATAAAGTGAGGCCGATAGAAAAAAATAAATAAAAGATGATTTTAAGATGATGTGATAGAGAATGAGCAATGAGCAAAATGTTTTTCTCAGATGCAGGAGTAAAGCAGAAGAAGAAAACAGTCAAAAGTTAAGATTAAATTATTCTTGCTTTTTCCAAACATTAAAAATTAGCATGCCCTCAGTTCATGTTGGTGTATGAGGCTGCTTCATTCGGCAGACAGGCTTGGTAAAATGCACCATAGGTTCATGTTTGACCATTTCAGGGTATCTCTCCACTTTACCTCAACGTCCTCTGTCCTGCTCCACTTCCTTCCTTCCTTCCTTCGTATCACCAGTTTTCATCCAGCATGTGTAGACATCACATTCGTATATGGACTAAATGGTGGAGTTTTTACTGAGGTGAGCTCTGGGTGGACTGACATGTGAGTAGAGTAAATTATGACCTCTGAAACCAGTCAGACTCCATTGCTTTGAAAGTGCAACAAATGTTTGATTTGATCACACTTTTCTGCTCAAAACAGAGTTCATTTTCACAACTAAGTATTCCACAGATATGAGTGCATTGTAAAAAATAAAAAAGAAGGCACAAGTTTCCCTCTTTTCTTGCCCCAAAGGTTATTCACACCAGTTCACTATGACTGTAAAACGACGGCTGTTATATCTCTCCCTCATCCTTTGGCATCAAAGTTCAGGGACAGTGCTGCCTCTGCTGGTGCCGCGGTTGGAGGGCCTGAAGTCCTGGCAGATTACAGCCAACCTGTAGAAGTTCAAAATGACCACCAGGAAATTCTTGATGGCAAAGAAAACCAGCATCTGGTGGAAGACATCGAAGTAAGTCATAACAGTGAGCCTGACCACCAGGAAAGGTCCGTCTTGGATAAACAAGGCCTCCACGATGTTCCACATGTCGGTGCTGTAATTGGTCAGAAGGGAAACCTTCTGCTCTCCCAGCTCATCCTCAACATCAGGTTTGGAGTTCACCACTTTAAGAACATAAAGAAAATGATGTTAGATATAAACAGTTATTTGATTTGTTTCTACATTTGGCTGTTACAATCTGCTGGTCTCCTTAAATAATTGCATTAGGTTATAATCATAGACTATAAAACATGGACGTAGTCTCGCCGACGTCACCCGTCTGTTTCTGAAAATGAAGCACATCGGCTATAGCGGCCATATTGGTAGTGGCAATGGCTTCGCCTACAGCCACTAGGGCACTGGCTGTCACGTGACCCTCAGCTGTGCCTCTTATTGGGGGAGCTCACGATCTAATATCCTCTTAATGGCCTAGTTCTCTCTTTCTTTTCAATTAATCATCTACTTAAATGTATGCTTCCTCCCTTTTTTTGTTAGTACTACATTATTTGATATGTGAATTTTTTCAACAACAGATACAGCAAATGTATCATTTAATTGTCTAAACTACAACAAAAGCTGAGTTTACAAAAAAAAATCCTGGTCAACTGAGACTGGATGGTATTTTTCTATAATTAAAAGTACCAACCAATAACTACTACTACTACTTCCAAGTTTTGAAAGCTGTGCCCCCCCATCCCTAAAGCCCCCTCTTAGACAAATCCTGCACCAGCAAGTACCCAGATTTTTCTTAAAACCAGCTGCTTGGTGAGTTCAACAAAACACTCTACTTTCAGACTTTCAGATCTTAATCAAGTTGAGGATAACATGTATAAATTCTATGTAATCTAATTTTATCATTGCCAAAATAAAGTTCTGCATGCATGATTTCTTTTTCTTTTTTTTAACATGAATATTGGCAGCGGTGCCACCAGGGGGCAAAGGCCCCTTGAAACATTTTATACGAAGAGGTAGGCACCTCCTATACGGTCTATGGTGCCATCATTTCATTTCTGCTGTTTGAGTGTTGTTACTACTCTTTTTTGGTTTTGTTTGAGTCTGTCTTTTTTGGGCCTTGTCACTGATGAGACGAATCATGACCTTCCTTCCCTCTTTTGCCACCCCTGGATGGTGATTCTTATCCAAAGCTTCAGAAAAGGCTACTGGATAGATCATAACTGTTTTTCTTGAAAAAAAAATTAAACCCCTGATCTGTCAACATGTGGCACCTGTGTGTCAACACTTGCTGTGTTTAGACTGCATTCAAACACTGGGGGTGACTGCAGGGTTACACTAACAAACAGACACACTGGCTGCACTTCCTTTGTAAACAGAGCTCTATCCACTCAACCTCTAAGTGCACTAAATACACTATGAGAGTAAAGTAGCAATGTCTGAGGCACGTCCATTAGTTCATTATTCAAGAGAAATTATTGAATTAATAATGGGACTTGTGTGATTTTTAAAGGAACCAAGTTGCAGTGTGTATTGAATTTATTTCATGGTAGAAGGTTTAAACTATTTTCAGTGCTCTGTTTTGTTCATTGTAGAAGATTTTTCCAGATGATCTTTTTCCTGATAGTGGACACATCTTATCAGTCTGACTTTTACAGTAAAGAGTATTAACATGTCGTGGGACTTGATTTCCCCTGCAGCCTGTTAACATTCAGACAAACTTCTCAAATGCTTTCTTCCTGTTGTTTTCTTTTTCTGGGAAGTCTGATTTGGGAGTATATATCTTAAAGTAGGGACATCCCCATGGTCCTGATAAAAGCCCTTGTGGTTTGTTCAAGGCTTGGGAAGTGAAAACAGACTCTTGGGTTAATAATTTGACAAAGCTGGAGATAATGGAGGGAATGACTTCAGCCAAACTGTTTACTTACAGCACTGGCCTGGACATTAATGTCTTTACTGATGTTTTTCTCATTTCTAAACACATGGTTTAGATGGTTCCTCTCTGGACGGGGGTAATGCACAACAATAACAGCTGCTTTCAGCGCTGTAACAGCTTTCAAAGCACACAAGCTTTGGATTTAGCACACAAACACACTGACCGGCCAGATGTAGGGGGAACTGCAGCATGCTCCACGTCCATACAGCGAGGATGATGTAGACCAGCTGGGGGCTGTTCTCTCTGGAAAGACATGCACAGTCAGAGTCAGTCCCATGAGTTTATAAAATGTCATGGTGAAGCTGCTTTTGATATATTAAACACATGTAAGGAACACATATATTGGATGCAGATTGAGCAACATCAACTTAGAAGTTTTGAAAGAAACAGATCCAGTGTAGTTACAAACACTGGATTAAGCAATTTATGACCAATGAGCAGTGACAATAAGACACCCACTTAACGTCTGACAGCGTCTCACTGGTGAATTCCAGGATGTCTGCTGCAGTGCCGACGAAAATGAGCAAAAGCTGTGATAGCTCATCACGAGTGACCCCGCCTCCCAGAGGGAGAAGCCACTTCCCCACAATGAGGAGGATGAGCAGGATCTGATGAAGAGCCAGGATCCAGTCGTTGGAACAGACGGCTGATAACACCTGGTTGATGTTCTGGAGAGGTGAAGAGAATAAAGTTTGACTACTTTAGAGTTTTTTTTTAAGATGTCTCATTTTAAGGATTTTTTCAACATATTTGAAGCAATATATCTCTGCTTCACAGAAAATCTGTCCTGAAGCAATTAAAGGAAAAGTCCCCCAAGCAGCAATATTTGACGGAGAATGAAGTCAGTTAAAACATCAAAACCTACAGTCAATCTCAATATACACTTGAATATAAACCAAAACAATTTTCCTCTGCGTAAAAGTTAATAAAACATGTAAACTGAGCTGTTGCTGCAGACTATCAGACCAATCTGATACTTGAAGAGTGTGAATCCATTGTTTTATCACTACACTCCAGCTGTTCTTTGACACTGTTTGTCCCACTCAAACCACAGTAAAGGCTGAGGCCTGCAGCCTGTTTTTGGAGGATTGCCCACCAAATTTGACTTTATGATTTCCCTGTGTTCAAGGGGTGTGGTCACACTTTTGCTGTTTAACACTTGGAGCTCTGTGCTCTCAATGTTATCGGTCAAACTGGTTCTCAAACTCTCGTGTTTTGTCAACGGCCAAAACTCTGATATTTTGATTCCTTTATTTATCATGACAGTAGCAATTAACTGTATTTTTCTTGTAGAAGATTTTAACTGTAAAAACTCAGATAAAGCACAAAAGGCAGGCTGTGACCTCAGCATTCGAGCACTGCTCCAAAAACTCAATTACAAAGTCCAAACACCACAAAGGATCAGGAGGAAATAAGAGAAAAGGTCCAAACAGACTGAGAGGAGCTGAAACACTTGTCAGAGGAAAACAAGGGAGACATGGAAGGAAAACAACTTAATAAACTGAGAAGTTGAGGCTAATCGTACACAGGTGACCTAACTACTGGGGTAAAACTTCATGTTTTTTTTGTAACACAAGTGCCAGTGCATGCGTTAAAATTTCTCATGTATCTGTTTAAATTCAGCTTTCCATTTCACTGTCTTTTTCCGCTGTTTAAGCAAAGTGCATTTTCTGTTCTGTTTCTCTCTTCGTCTGAAGCAAAGTAGAAAAGTAGAAAAAAACAGCGGGTCCTATGACATCCTGTTGCAGCAGGATGAGGGTGAAAGTTAAATGTACAAAACTGGTTGAGATACTCATAGTTTAATTTAGCCTTTGTGTGTACTGTGGAGCCCCCCTAGGGTCAATTTTAGGATCTCTTTTATTCTCCCTCGATGTGGGCGTTTAGTGAAAATTATTCCTCATTTATCTTCCACACATAAGAGATCTGTGGCTTCAGTAAATCACACAAACATCTAAAGTTTGATTTCTAAACACAACTTTTTTATAATTTCTTAATTATTTTGGGGATCTTTGGTTTTATCTGACAGGACAGCCTGAGAACAACACAGAATGTGACAAGACTTTTTGCACCAGATACCAGGAGTAAAGCTAACAACTGACAGCATGATGACCACAACCCTCACACATCGAGCACCCACTTCACCAGACCAGCTCATCGTCTTTACATAACTCACTGACACTGTCTATTATAACCGGATGCTGGGCACGCTGGCAGCTTCCACAGTTCTCCTATTCCTGTGCTCCACATGTCACTGTCTTTTCATGTTCCTTGGAAGGGATGAAACTGAAATATAATTTCCACTCGGGGATTAATAAAGTATTTCTGATTCTGATGTTCATAAATATTCTCATCAAAAAAAAAACACAACAGAGCATGAGTTTTTTTCTGCGCTGCTGATCAGACTTCTGATTCACATTTCACACATCAACAATGACTCAAAGATAAACAAATGAAATTTCATATGGTTTTCTTATTGGCTGCAGAAAGCATTCCTTCGACCTCTTATCAATCAAGGCCAATAAACTGACTGGTCAAATCCTGCTGACCTTCACAGAGATTCTTCTGAGATAATGGGGAGAAAAGGAGAAACTTCCAACAATAAACACCTCAGTTCATGAGGAGATCCTCTGTATTTTCCTCTGCTTGGTTCTTTCTGGTTCATTTAGACCTAAGGTTATGTTAGAGCAGGCGTGGCCAACCAGTCAGAGACTAAGAACCAAAAAAATTACCATGATACTACAAAGAGCCACATCGCAAATGTGGTCTTAGAAACGCACGAAATGACATAAAATGAAAATCAATCCATTTCCAAATTTCAAAGCGAGATTTATTGTGTTTGTAGGTGTGTTTAAATTTGTATTTGGAGCCAAGTCAAAGATAAATTTCTGTTTTTACTGTATCTATCTATCTATCTATCTATCTATCTATCTATCTATCTATCTATCTATCTATCTATCTATCTATCTATATAGATAGATAGCTATGAGCACATGAGCGATTGAGCAACTGAAAGGAGCACATGTAGAGAGGAAAAACTGAAACTTGAGTATCAATCTCATCACTCAAGTATTGATCAATACTGATCCCAACGTTGGCATCAATATATCAATATTTTAGACTCACACCATTACTCATAACAATATCTACATACATATTTTATGAATTGATTGAAGAGCCGCATACCGAAAGGCAAAGAGCCACATGCGGCACGCGAGCCGCAGGTTGGCCACCCCTGTGTTAGAGCATAATGTTTTTGTCTTCTGCATTGTCCAAACTGAGCATGCCAAAAGTTTACCTCCTAATTCACCAATTCTTACCAGAGGTTCCACATCACCTCAGTGCTGGCTTTCTACCAGGGTTGAGGAAAATTGCGAATTAAATGCATCCTGTATAGAATTATTCAATCAGTTTACCACTGATTTCTTTTTCTATTTTTCTATTTTTGTCTAAGCTTTCAAAATAAGATAAAAATTGATAACTTGAAGCTAAAACGGGGGTTACCAGAAATCTTCAGTTAGAGTTGAAAACATTAGTTTCAGAGACGACGTTGGCCTAGCGGGGACTCTTCCCACCAGGTCACTCCCAGTTTCCCACTTTATTCATTATCACAATATAAGATAAGTGTCTGCACAGATTAAATATTATGTTTCGTGCGCATCATTTTGCATCAGCTGACTGGAAAATATATGACATAAACACTGAACAAAGGAATAAAGAAAGCTGTTTCCATGCTATGTCATGGATAAGATGAATATAATAAAAGAAAAGATCAATACTTCTCTCATGCAGGATCTTTCTTTTAATACGACGCAACAGCAAGAAATCAGTCAGCTTAGGGTTAGTGCAAAAACTGGAAGAAGGAAGAAGTAAACCTTCACCAATAGGACAGGAGAGCAAAAGCTAAAGCTAAGATTGTGTGCTGCGCTATTTCCCGTTCAAGTGAAGTAACCTCTGAGAGTCTGGTTCCCTGCAGCCACATGCATGCTGACTTCAGGTCTACAGTATGAGGGAATTACCATCCGCAAATGAAGCAACAGAGAAACTGATGAGAGAATTTCCTGAGAGTTTCTTGAGAAGTCTGAAACTTTCTGATGCTTCATTACTCGACTACCCCAAATATGATCCATGGTCTGTTACTGACGTGCAACCACTTTACAAAGATTATACATCTGTATATCTCTGGAAAAACCTGGATGATCATCTCCACTAGTGTTTTTAGTAGGCGCTTCATTAAAGAGGATATGCAGGGGAGTTAAAAAGAATTTTCGGCATGTCACTTTTACCTTCAGGTAGTTTTGGTATGTGAAGTTTCCCTGGGTCTCGTTCAAAGTGATCACTCTGCGCAGATTCTCCCACGAGTCAAGCTTTTTGCACTGGAAAAAAAAAAGATGAAAGATAATTTCACAGGCTGAATTTCACAGACTTAACCTGTTTTTCGCTCTAATTGCAGCTTAAATGTGTGAAGTTTTGAAACGACTGGAGTAGCTGATGTGGGTTGGGAATGAATGATGAACTGTGTTTCAGAGTACAAAGAACTTCAGTTTTGCAATCGTTCCACCCACCAACATCCGTCATTAGATTACAAGTCTGGAAAGCATGAGATATGTGTTTCTTTTTGGCGTGGAGTACCTGAGGGTCACTGGCTTTGTCCTGCTGGTAGTGGAGCTCCAGGATCCAGATGGAGGGGATGATACTGATAAGGAAAAGAAAGATAGGAGGCGAAAACCTGCAACATAACCGAGAACACTTCATTAATCCTTTAAAAAGACACTTAGGGAAATATTTGTGTAAGACTTAACCAAATAGTAACACATCTCAAAAGCTCACATTTATCCTATAATTCTTACAAAGTAATAAAAGCATAAAAGGGGACAGTGATTACTGCAATGCAATTTTTAGACTGGCAATTTTTAGACAAATATATCTGCCACAAGTTAATGACTGAAATATTCTGGTATGCACAATGAAGCTGCTTTTGTTTGACATTAAGAGAAGTTGGTTTAGTTTTGAGTGTAATAAAAAGAGGTCATCAATTTATGCTGTAAAAGTGATTGATCTTGCCCAAAATTTCTGTTTATAATGTTGATTTGCTTAAAGTTTCTTGTGAGGCTTAACAACGAAATGTGATCAGAGAACAGAGAACAAACAGATGTTTTAAATACATCCAAACTTGGTGGAGGATACTTATGGGTGGATGCTTTTTCAGAACTAGGCTGACAGAAAGTATTGTGTCATTTTAATGTTATGTTGAAGTATCTGTAGCCGTAAAAGGCAGCAACGTAAAACTGTAAGCTGTCAAGAATATGAAAAGCAGTTTACTGTTTGCAGATAAGGATAAGATATGGAGGAAGCAGTTGAGTCCCTGGAATAACAGTCAAGGGGTACCACCCCATCCTCACTGTCACAGGACCGGCTGAACAATAGCAGAGCAGGGACAGGCAGGATGCAGGGTATTTTAAGAAATGGGGGAAGGGATAAATGCATGCATAATTTCTAAGCATCAAATCAATGGAGAAAGTATGCAGGAGGAGAAAGCTGGGTCACTAAATAAGAAAGATTTACTGTAGGGACCTATTTGCAAACTAAAGCGTTTAGTTACAAGCACACACATTAATGTACATCATCTCACCATTTGTAGTCCTGTCCCTTTCTCCTCTTCAGTGTTATAATCATCTCAGCGACAAGAGGGAAAAAGAGGAAAGTGAGGAACCAGTAATTGCGGTCTTCCTTCACCCGTGTCACCCTCCAGACCCCGGTCAGAGAGACCAGGATGAATAACCCTCTGGTTATAACCGCACACAGAAACTTGAACAGACCCATCACGCTTGCTTGCTGGTTGCAAATCGCTTTTTATGCACCTTAATGTATCCTAAAAGCAAAGTCCAGGGAAGGCCGCTGTGGAGGGTCTCTCTCCACCGTGAGAGGGCACAAATCTGTTGGATGTAGTTTTTCGAACAAAGTCCCCAAACTTTAAGCCCCGCCTAGCAGCACAGTCCCATCCTGCTCTACCTGACCTGGGATCAGATTGGGGAGAGGAGCGACGCCGCTCCGGACCCAATGAGCTGCACCTAAATTAAATCCGTGACAAAGCAGTCTGTGTCTGCTGGATCATCACTGAGTGTTTCAGGATTTATTATGGGTGAATCTTTTACAGTCTCTGTGGGTGTACAGGAGAGGGCAGCATCACATCATGAGCTCATTACTAATAACACTTCCTCTGCTGTTAAGAGTTCTTGGAAACTTCAGTGACTGAGCTCATTCTCTGCCCTGGAGTAGATCATAATATAGACTGTCTGTTTAAATATTCCAGTTAAAAGTTATTTTCATTAAATGAAATAGAATAAAATTGGATCACAAGCAAAAAATACTCTAGCTTAAGAAAAATAAAAGACGTTATGCTAAAAGATTTTTTTTTTTTTTTTAAATCAAAAATAGGCTAATCGCTTGTTTATTCTTGTCAATACAAATTTTTCCGATCAAAGAAGCTGAGGTTTTTTATGTTGTGGTTGTTTTACTTATATCATTATTTTATTTTATTTTATTTTATTTTATTTTATTTTACTTTTTATTCATTTTTCCATACCAAAATTATACTTTAATTCATCAGTTTTCAGTATACTTGATGATAACCACATACTTGGATATTTGTCTACACAGAAACATATTAGGTTTGGACTTGTTTGCACTCTTTCATTCTTTCATTTTGTGTGGGAAGGGGTATAGACACACATGTAAATGTAAATGCAAATTTCTTATTGTGTTACCACCCCTGACTTTCTAATTTTTGATACAAAATTTGTTATTCATTTATTTATTTTTATTTTATTTTTCTTTTCTTTTAAATTTCTTTCAAAAAAGTTTTTTATTGATTCTTTTTTTCTACCACATTTTATAACAATGGTCTGAAAATAACATGTTATACCTGTTTTACTGTTTTTCCTTTTTCTAAAAAAAATGAATGTAACTTTGTCTAGCTGCAAAACATATTTTAATTTTTCATTGAATAAAAACGTAAATATAGAAAAATAGGCTAATCGCAAAATAAAGACTATTTGTGATCGTTCAGAAGTTCTTGTATAATGTCCCATCAACAATTTGTGAATTTATATTGTGCAAAAAGTAAATTTGAAATGTAAACCATTGTCAGAATCAGAATCAGAAGTGCTTTATTAAATCCTGAGGGGAAATTTTTCAAATTCTCATCATTTATCATTTAATATCATTCACTTTTACCTACAAAATGTCAGATTAAAAGTGTATGGCTGTGAAATATATCAATCAGAGAGTGAGTGCAATAATCTAGCTCAGTGGTACTATGGAAGTAAAGTTTTTTTTTTTTTGTTTTGTTTTTAAAAGTATTTCATTTTCTTGTGAGTATAGCTTTTGTAGTCCAGTAAGTACTTCTGAAAGAGTCCCACACTGTGCTTAATACTTTTATTAAATCCCTATTCTTTTAATTTACCACACAAACAAAGGTGGTCACACACATTTTCAACCAAAACATTGACCTTTGCTTGTTTTGTTTTTTTCTGTGAAACAAATATAGAACTAAATGAATCTGGGAACAGTGTTTCATAAACTACATTATTCCTCTATCACAGTTTAAAAACAAGATAAGTATTCAAAATAATACAATTTTGTACCAGAGAGAACACTATGCATAAAATGATAGATACAAGAACAGCACTGCCAGGTAAAGCCAAAACTTCCAGAGCACCCTCTGAGGACTGGTGGCAGGGAAGTCTTCTCCATTATAGCAGATGGAACATGGTTCAGACTGTGAAACTATATTGTTTTATTATGTTAATGTTAAATAAGTTAAATACCAAATAAAACAGTCTTTGAACAAGATATATTGATTACCAATCCAGTCAAGAAATGCAGACTCCTAATGTAAGACGAAACATAACAAATACTAGTTAATGAGTCACTGAGCTTTCTACAGCCAGGAGCATCCACCTCAAACAAAAAAAGGAAAGGAAAGGAATGATATAAAGAAAAGAAAACAACAACACTAGAATCTATTTTGCTGTTGAGTGTACTGACCTTAGGGATATGTAAGGTAGGTTTTAAATCAGCAGAACAGGTGCGACACCAGCCCAATGGCGCCACCTGCCAGACTGTTTCTGTACATGCCTTGGTTTAACCAAATCTCTAAATAGAAGGGGGTGCTGTTGATTTAATGTACATGCATTTAATTTACATACAGAGTATATATAAAAGACACACCAAACAAATCATTGTGATGCCATGTGATCTGTTAACCAACACCCTTCTCCCATTAGGTTATGAGGCAAGAAGTATGTAAATGTAAGCAGATCAGCTCTTAACATTTCTCATCAGTCATCAGGATTTCTACAAAATAAAACCACAATCATGAAGTCTAATCACATATCTCATTATCTCACCATGCAGGAAATAATACGTTGGTCCAAATCCACACACACACACACACACACACACACACACACACACACACACACACACACACACACACACACACACACACACACACACACACACACACACACACACACACACAGGAGTCATTTTGCCCTACTTGGCTGCCTGCTGAGTAGATTTCTATTCAAATCAATCCAGCCTTTCTGCCAGTGCAGGAGAAGGAAACAGTAGAAGAAGGCCCGTGACCTTGGAAAGAAGACAGACTTTTCCTGTCTTTGTTCCAAAGTGTCTATCATCATTCCTCAATCTGCACCCTGAAAAATCACAATGAGAAATTCAGACTGTGTCAAAAAAATCTAGAGAGTATCCATACACGTACAGAAAAAGAAAAGGGTTGTGTTACATCCTGCTTCAAAAAACACATTGCAGGCTGATTTCGTTTGAGGAAACCACGAGTGTATATTTGTGAAACATGTCCCCTGTGTTTATCCTGTTTCCTGGTTTCCAGGCTATTGAAGTCTGGACAGAAAAAAAGTAGCACTGCAACAAAAACCAAACCAATTTTAGTCAGAGGGTTCCCTCCTGACAACAGCAACTTTATCTGCCAGACTACAAGACATATTCATTCAGCCAGACAATCATAAATTGAGACGAATCCACATCTGTTGACAGAGGCAGAAAGGCCGTCTCACACCACACCTCAGCCAAGTGTTATCCAGTGATTCTGTGGGAGGGGGCAATTCAAGACTCTGCTCTGGGCTGTGTGATGATGGGATGGCTGGGGGGCTCTGGTCACTGATCACAGAGCAGTGATTCCCTCTGTGCTGCTGCTTCAATCAGCACTGCTACAAAGCTTACATAGAAGCACTCTGTCTGCAGTGTCAGCACAAAAATATCATCTCTGTGATGTGGATTGTTTTTTAAAAGGGCCACTGAGAAGAAATAATCTGCCTCAGCAGCAGAATAAATGGTTGAAATGTAGGTTATAACTGCTTTAACATTACATAGACTGAAGACAGTGTGATATAAGAAGAGAAGTGACTTCCTGAACAGTTTAAGCAAAAATACAGTCAGAACTTTTTCTCTTAACAAATGAGTGATGGCAAAACTCATGGATTTGATGGTTCTTTTTGCAAATAAACCAACACTCATCTTGTCACTCATACGAACTGTTAAACATTGCAGAATAAGAGAACTGAGGCTTTAATTTTCACCACAACAAAATAATGAAATGACATCACACCACTCTTGTTGAACTGGTCTTCAAATGGGTGGAAACATGTGTTTCACAAAAAAAGATACATCATACATTGTGTTCTCACAGTCACAAGAAGTATATTTTTGTTGTTTCGTTGCTCATATTCCTCAAAAAATGGAAGTGAAAGCAAAATAATTACAGTTTCACATGTGGTTCCACATAAGGTGGTCAACCGAGTCATCCTGTACACTTATGAGAAGCTCTTTATGCTTTTATCAAGAAACATGGAATTTTCCAGCATTGTGTTGAATTAGGGGCATCTAGTGGAGAGTTTTTAGACTGCAATCAATGGACAAATAAAACCTAACAGCTAAAGTCTAAAAGCTTTTTAAATTTTGTTTGCCCCATTGAGGCTTCTGTAGACAGATGAGGGTACAGTGTAGTAGACTGTAGATGAGGCATTACTTTTTAAAATATCATTCTTTAATATCAAAAACAATATTTTCTGTTCCTTTTGTTGATGATATGGCGATGAAAATGAACTGATGCATGTTGCTCCTCCTTTTCCTATCCACCTATTCATTTTTTCACTCAAAAGACAAATCCTATAATATATTTGTCCTACTTGGCATCAATGGAAGAATTAGAGACTTTCTGATTTAAATTTCAAGCAGCTCCTAAAAAATAATTATTTGTTTTAGAAAGTCTAATCCATAGTTTGCCAAATGTTTGCTAACCCTGCTGTTATATCCCTCTTCAAATAACTCCCTGTAATCCTGTGTAACCCAGTTGTCACCACCCCCCTGTTACTACCGTTGTTTACCAACAGGTGGAGCCAAATACCACAGTTTCCAGATGGAGCAGAGTAGAAAGTCACCTTTATTAGTCATCCTGTCGATTATGATCATGGCCAAAAGGCTCAGCAGCACACAAAATAAAAACAAGGGAGAGACTGGAGAGTTGCTGCTAAAATTAGCCACCACCGGTGCCTGTTTGTGTTTTGGTTTATTTTTAGGTTTGATAAATGTTTTCACAGTTCAGAGGATACAAGTCATATTTTCCAAAAGAGAGCTCCATTTAAGGAGACACCCCTGAATCCATTCCTCCTTTGTTTATTCATTTAATTTCATGGCAGCTTTGCCTGCTCTAAAACCATGTCAGAAACAGCACAAGTGGATTGTTTTTTTGGCAAATCTAAACTTTCTTTAAACAGTCCAGGTCATAGGTGAAGCAGGTGGCTAAGTGGTTACGCAGCTCTGGCCTTGATTCTCCCTCCTTGTTTTAAAAAAAAGGCCGTCTTAACTCAGGGCCCTGCAGAGTCACACATGTCAGGCATTTGCATGGAAGAAATTGGGCTTAAATGGGTAACACATGACTCATTCTGTCTCAGCCTCGACAGCTGCAACAAGCCAAGCACTTATTGGACAAATATGATTCGCCTCAGAGCAGAGTGGGTCTTCAAAAGCTTTTCCAATGTGGAATCTTTGACGTAAGCCGAGAAATAAAGAGATATTGAAGGAGGTTTGGTGTGAAACATATTGAATTACATTCAGGCCATATCACTGGTATTCATTTCCCTTTCACTTGCTGGAAATTATTCCCTGACCTAAACCTGACAACTGTTATGAATTCTGCATTAGCAATCAAAACAAAGGACTATTATGCAGCGCAGTGCTGGCCCCCGGTTAACACTTGGCTCATATTGCCTGTACAGTAAACAGCCCACAGATGTTTTACATTGATATTAAGAACCTTAATTTGTCCTGTGCAGAAAAAGGCCAAGCATAGCGCTGGGATTAAGCTCTCAGCCATGTATCACACACAGCACAGACAGCAATCTCATTTAGCTTGAGTGAAGTTTACAGTGAGTGGGTTTTGCATAGGTCATTAGTTGTCTCAAAATACCCCCCTGTCACCATAGCAACTTGAAGTGACTGCTAAATTGCCTTATAAAATGTGATAAATTATTAATGCTGAGGGTTTTTTTTTCCTTTAATATGTGTGCTCAGGCTTTCAGCACTGAACAAAATACTGTATTTTCTTTCCAAGCACTGCTGTAATGGAACAATTCAGCAGTTGTCTGTCATTTTTCAAAACCAGCCCATTGTCTCCTTTTATGAAAAGGCTGATTACTATGCTCCTGATTTGCAGATATATCACAGGGATTACGCAGATTACAGCAGCACTGCATTCATGACAAGTGAAGCTGTTATTTAAATAGAATACCTCATGACAAATCCAGAAATCTGGCTGGATTGTAATTGCCCATACACACGCTGTTATTTGACGAATCCATAATGCAGCACTCTGAGCCGAGATGGGAGGGTGTCACGCACCAGTGAATAATCTGATCATAGATGTCTGCTGACATTTATGCCCGTTTTACAACAATTCAGTGTTTGACAGAAAAAGGCAGCAGTGATGCTTTACACAGATGGTAAAAGCTGAGGTCACTGTCCTCAGCGGCTTCACAGTCAATGATGGTTTGACCACTGGGTGAAATAACGCGACTGATGTTTGAAAACCATGGAGGAACTCTTAAATGCTGAGATCAGGTTCTTTGTTAATGTATTCCTGAGATGTAGAGGTGACACTGTGACTTTTTTGCTTGAAAAATTCAGCATTTTTTGCTTCTTTCCGTGCTCTGAAAACATCCACACAACTCACAGGCGGGCCGTAACTCAATCTAACAAAATGCCTTTTCAATCACTCTCATCTTTTATAGTTATACCCATCAGGCATTTACATAAATACATTATTCATAGTTCTAATCCTGGTTTCAGATGGGGAGATATAAAATGTGTGTGTGTGTGTCTCCTGATGTGTATGCAGATGGCAGGGGAATGAAGAAGCCTATTTTGTTTGTGGTTTGCACATTTCTGATTCAGCCGAGTACCTTCTATCAATGAGGCGAATTTACATTTGCTGCGGCAGTAATAACCCAAAACCCATAGTGGTATTAACACTTGTATACACTCGAATTCATGTTGGCTTGCTGCATGATTACATTTGTGTGGCGCTTGATAGAATGACTCACTTGACATTATCAAACAATTCAGCTGTAATAGTGCCCCATGAATGTAAAACTGTGTTTTGCAGGCAATTAGTTCATTGTCAAGGCAGTCATTCAAGCTGGGCCAACCAATGTTTTTCTTCTGAATTAACCTGCCTTAAAACATAAATGTATGCTATTAGATGTAATCAATGGCTGCAGCCATGAATGGATACAATAATTGGATTGTTGGAAATGAGGGACTTGAGTGATGAATATTGTAATTGAAAAGATATACTGCAGAAGACATCAATTATGCATAAAACATGATGAGATATGGCAGCTGGGATAAATAACAGTGATAAGAACTAAAAGGGAGAAATGTATTTGTCTATTCTGTGGGTAATAATCCACACAGTTCACTGCATGCAGTATTGCCTTTGATGTTCTGGAGATATGTCTGCATCCCCGATATTTATGAGCACAGCCAGTTAATATTCAGCCTACAGTATCACTGGCTGACACCTGCAAATATACACAGAAATCATCTCAAACAGCCTCCGTATCAGGCTTGATTAAAAGCGACTCTTTCAATAAACTAATTGGATTTCTTGTTCATGTGCTGTACAAATGGATGACTCACATGTAACTGAATGAAGAGAAATGTAACACCACATCATAATGAGTCCAAGAGGCTAAAATTAGCCCTGCAGCATCACTCACAGCTCCTGTTACCTTTCCTAAAGTCACGCCGCCTGCAGACTGTAGCCTTTGTTATACTGCAGCACAAAGGCACAGGTGTAAAGTTACTATTCAAACATGTTCCCGTGGACAAATTTACTTGATGGATATTTAATGTCTCAGGGCTTTCCATTGATAATAGATGGATATCCACTGGGTAATGCAATTGTGCATGCAGAATGAGAAGGAGATTGAGTGTTTTGCCCTAATTTCTCAGAAGCTTTCCTGAGTGAGTCATTTGTAGATTTTCATAATGCCTGGCAGTGCAGTGAAAAATGTGGATCCTTATATCATATTGAGAGCTTTTACTGTAAGCAAAAGTGATACTCCACCATCCTCTCACTACCAGTAGGTATTAAAAATAGGAATAAGAATCAAAGACTACTACATATATATATATATACATATACATATATATATATATATATATATATGGAGAGAGAGAGAGAGAGAGAGAGAGATAAATATAGATAGATAGATAGATAGATAGATAGATAGATAGATAGATAGATAGATAGATAGATAGATAGATAGATAGATAGATAGATAGATAGATAGATAGATAGATAGATAGATAGATAGATAGATAGATAGATAGATAGATAGAAAATGGTGTTGGTTGCAGAACAGGACAGCTATTTTTGTCAGAGGCAATACTAAACTGCATTATTTCATGCAGCCTCGTGAGCCCAGGCATCAGCCAATGCCAATTATTTGAAAATGTCATCAATCAGCCTGATTAATCAGTCTTTCTCTGGTAATAAGAGCTGGTGTAAACATGCTTCTGATATACTCAGTGACTCAACTACTTGATTATTATGGATAACTTGGTGTTTACTTTCACACTCAGCAGATTCAGATCAGCATTATGTAACCACTACATTAAATTGTTTTGAAGTTGTGTTTCGTGGCGCCTATGAATGTTAGTTTAATAACTACTTTCCTGTTAGCTCAGCTCTCATGTTGATTTCATGAGGCTTCTGCCTCTTTAACTTTGAAATGCTCATGATAGGTTGAATTGCCAAGCTTGTCACAAACTAGTTTGAAAGCTAAAGCACTATGCAGCTGTGTGGAACTTGCAGACACAAAAACTTAGAGTCAGTTTAATCACACTCTGAAGCAACCTCAGTCAAATACAAGTATCTTTGTGCTCCATTGTCTGAAAAATACAAATGTATATCGTCATTTCTCATCAATAAAGTTCTTGATATTGTTCAATGTGATAACTGGGTGTAGTACAGCTTTTGCTTCAAGGATGTGTGCAAAATTAATGTACAAAATTGAAAATTCATTCATCATAAATAATTAATGATTTCCTCTTTTCTTTCCTTTGAGTCCATCAAGTAGTTGATTTCTGCAACTGCCAGACAAATTGATTTTGTGCCTTTGTTGGTTCAACAGTAAATATTTTATTTATATGTTATTTTCTACGTTAAGACATGTAAACATATGGGCAAAATGATGCAGAGATGTGTTTTTGAAAGCATTTTTTTTTTTTTTACTGTGGTTACGACTGTAACTGCAGCTCTCTATACTGAGGTGACTTTTGTACCCCACTATGTGGCTCCCTGCTGAGGCTGCCTCATTATGGGGAATATGGAACACCTGTGCTGGAAAAAAAGGTTTTACCACTTACCGAGTCATTTTACATTACTGCTGCAGGAAACAAATAACCAAGTTCACCAGGGTTTTTTTTCAGATATTTCCCATTATATGGCATTTGAATACATTTATTTGTGTTGATTTTTTTCTGGTGTCCATACCTACTCATGCAGTTATCATGTATTGGCTGGACTAAGAACAGCTGTTTGTCAGGATTTTGAAAACAAAGAAACAAAGAATAGTTGTTTTTACTCAGTGAAATGTAAACAGTGACATCAGTGTGTTAAAAATGCTCAAACCTGACATGAAAGGTTCAACCTGAACTCATGAGCCATGCATGAGGATGAGTTTCTGCAGTCTCTCAAATGTGTAAAATTGTCTGATACAGCTACCAGTTTAGACTTATTTGTCAAAAATACCAATGTGATGTTGGGGAAACCTTTTTCTTGTCATAGTTGAGCATTTTCATTCGTTTTTGTCATGTTTCAAGTTCACCTATGAGGTCAAACCATGAAAATATGACTTATTGATTTCCTTTTTTAAACCTTATCTAACCACAAAGACTTGTACTAAAAGAGGGCAGCAGGTGAGACTGTAATTTTTCTGGTCATTATATGAATCATGCAATATGTTCTACAAAAGCCATCAAGATTTCCTTTAAGTTTCTCTCTACACTTTCACTTATCACCTCTGCCTAAACATATTCTGTTTTTATGTATTCCTAACAATGATTTCACAACACGCAGCTCCACTCCCACCACTTCACATCAATATATGCATCACAATGTTGCAGGGGCTGCTGGGCTCTCTGTGGCTGTTGACAAGCAAACACTTGCAATTGCCAGATAAGAGCTCGAGTGGTGCCATTGATTAACCAGGGACTTCATTATAGTGGCTGCCATTAACAATGCAACCTCATTGATTTAGCCACTGAAATGGCTGGGAGAGAAATCAGGGAAGATAACACTAAGAGCTGTGCTTTATATTAGATTCACTGCAGGATCCCAGCACTGCTGCAGCTATGTGTGAGACAATCAGGCTCTCTGTAATCCACCTTTTACTCTGAAACAATGCACTAAACTAGTACTTAAAATATCAGCGCGTCACAGAACATTACCTCAGCTATTTTAGTATTAATACATCATGTTCTGCTGCTTCTCTGAAAAGAGGGCAGTGAAGATAAGCTATGTAAAGAACTTGAATTGTGATCTCAGGCTTGTGTTTAATGATGCAAATTATATTAGATGATTAATCCTCTAACTGGTATGAGTGTACAGGAGAATAATGACTCTAAATCTTTAAAAATAAGCCCCTCTGTTTTTGTAAGGTTATCACCAGACAGTTGCAGCATAACAAGAAAATGTGTCCTCTATTAGACAGGAAAACACTTTCCTGGAAGTGAATCAATGCGCCTGTTTGCTCTACCCGTCATTTCAGGAAGAAAAGGCGCATTGCGTAATAGAGTACTTGAAATAGCTGGTGTCAGAAGTAGGCCCATGTCGCTGTTGCATGCTCTGTGATCTGAGTGGAGGATAAATGCAGGGCAAAGGGTGGATAGTGGGGGAGAAACAGCGCAGCTCTGTGGACAGAGTTGGTACTTCATAGCACATGAATAATTCCAGACAGCCGATAAAATCCAGCTGACACATTCAGCAGCGGAGAATGAAAGGACAATGAATCTACAAATAGAAACCCTAAAGTAAAAGTAACTTCCCAAACAACCCCAAAATGAATAAAATATGATAAATGAATATGTTCGTGTGGTTCATATGAGGGTTTCTCAATTTAAAATGTTTTCATCAGAATAGATATTAATCAACATAATTATATAAGAGGCTTTGATCGTGCAAATGTGTTAACCCCGTGACAAATATACCCTACTGTCTTTACAAGGACAGCCTGTTATTTGAAGATGATTTATGTCTGAAAAATGGCCCGCCTCGTGAATTTTGTCTCGTGACGCCCTGCTTTCTAACGCGGCCAATTTTGTCTTTTCATGCTCGCCTAAAAATATATATAAATGTATCTAAAGGCCATTGTTTTCGCTGCTTCAGCCTACCCGTGTGCCCGAGTTGTAGCGCAGTACAAGTTCCGCTCAGAGCGAAGCAGGAACCTCGCGGGTCCCACATTGCCTTTTGAGGAATCATTTGATAGCCCTATTAACTTTCATGTAACATTGTTTCTTGAAGGCATCCACAGCAAGCGCCTCAGTGTCATTACTGTGAGAAATGTGCTTTCATACTGAACGTCTTTTACACAAGTCCTGGAAGGTACATAAACTTAAAATATAACATTTACGCTTAGAAATAAAGAAAAATCGAGTATTTTTTGCAGACTATTTGTCATTAATGGCATAATCTGATTTTAGATACAACTCTACTTTACAACTTTTTTAATTGTTCACATTTTTCTGTCATTATGTTAATATTTAACACAACCGTCGCTTTGTCGCGTCATACAAATGCTTTCAAAATCCATAAACACGACAATTCCTCTTCAAAAAAAATACATACCGTAAATTAATCTTTGCTTAAACGTATTTACTACAAAACTTATTTTTATACCCTCCTTTACCAGTAAAAACACGATGTTTTAAACTCTACATTTATATCTCCCTTTCAGGACCTTCGGCAATCCATTCAAGCCAGCAAGTTTGGAGAGCGTGTTGAGTTTAATCAATTCATAACGTCGAGATGGAGCCGAACTCACTGAAGGTAACGTTTGTTATCAACCGTCGATTAATTTCATTTTCGTATTATGCTAATCCCCACCTGCTGTTAACTGTACGCACGTGCCTAATCCACAAAACTTTGCCACATTAAATGTAGTATGACCACATCTGTGTCATATGTTAAGCGTCTAAAAATAGTTCCACGATACTAATTGTGTGCAGAAAACTGAGATATCCTGATGTGATATTCGCCAGTCGTGTGTAATCACGCAGAGATGTTTGAAATGTTTGTGTCCACTTTGAAAGCCGACCATTTGTTTACCAAATGAGTTGATAAGCCATTCATTAATTTCTCTGTCTGTTTTTTCCTCTTCAGTGGGTGGGCTCGTCTTGCGGTTTACACGGACCATATATATTCTATAAAGCCTTTAAATTTCACCGGGACGGCAAATCGAGGATCCTGTCTCTCGGAGACTTTTTCTTCGTCAGATGTAAACCGGAGGATCCTATTTGCATAGCGGAGCTTCAGCTGCTCTGGGAAGAAAGAACAAGCAAGCAACTTTTATCAAGCTCCAAACTTTATTTTCTACCCGAGGATACTCCCCAGGGACGGACGATCAGCCATGGAGAGGTAGGAACATTAGTCAGATGCTGAATATTTAAAATGATTTGTGCTTTTGGTCTTTGTTCTCTGTGTTCTTCCTCGTTGTCGAGTCTTTTTTTATTAAGCAGCATCTTTACTGCATTAAGAGTTGGCAGTGGATGTGTATCCTCCTGTGGCAGGCTTTCATAAACGCGCGTATTGATACTGACATTGATGTATCCGAGCAGTAAAAGGATTGACCTACGGCGGTGTTTGTTCTCTAGTTTTACTTTTAGCCTATTTGCCTATTGTGGTGTCAACTGCTGAATGTGCACTTGTCCAGCTGCGCTCAATAAGGCTGCCACTGCGCTCTATGGGGTTAATTGTGTTATAAAGGGGAAAATCCGCAACAATCCTGCGCCCAGACTCTGTCATTTCATTTCTCGGTAAGCGTGTCAAATACTGGCATATGGGCGGAAATTGCGAAACGACAATGAATGTATGGGGTCAACCTGGCTCAGATCAGTTCGCTGTGATAGTTATTAGATATTTTGTAATGCTGCCTGATGTTGAAAGGGGCAAAGCGAGTCATAAAGCGTGGCGGCAAAGCCAAAGCCAGCGCTGACACGTTTTAACTACTCTCCAAGCTTTGCATAATTTTCCATGTGGACATTTCCATCCGCAACAATGTGATATTGTCAGCTCGCAGCACTTAAATCGCCGCTGTGTTACATGACGCCGCTGTTGGCACAGAAAAGCAATAGTTATGATTGACTGTGGCCATATGTGGCGCTTGTGATCCGGTTACATCGCTGGTCTGAATGGCATTACTCTGATATTGAGAGTTAAACAAACGCCGTGTTGTTTTCCCTCTGATATTCCTCCGCCAGCGACAACAGCACTTTAATTACTCCTCTCTGCTTTTGATCACTTGCGGCTGGATGGAAATGATTCTCTGCTGCTGTTATATTGTTTATAGGGAAGGACAAAGCCGTGTTTGTACTCGACTCTTCCGCTGATGGCTTACTTACATTCTTTCCTCTTGAGTAATAGAGTGGCTATCACATTTCCCTTTCATGAGAAAGGTGGCTATTTATGGCCCTGCCGCTTAGACAAGCTATCATCTTTGTGGCAGAATTCTTCTGTAAACGGGTATCATCTCCTGCAGCCCTCTCACTTTAGCCCTTAACACGCTGCAATTATTTAGTAATTACTTTGAGAGCATGCATCGCCGATTCTGAGGCCACACTTGCGCAACGACACACGAGCTCCGCCCCCTTTCCCAAAGACTTATTTGCATTGCAAAGTGCTTGCATTCCAGTCCATTGGGTATATCTGGAAAATATTATGTGCTGCACTGCCAATGCTAATGAAATCTCAAAGAATTTGGGACATAAAGTGCAGCACAGAATGATACAGTTTGTGTATTTGATAACAGAGTGAAATCACAAGGGGAACAGAACACATGAATTATGCAGCGACTTGCATCACACAACCCTGCAGATGCTTTGAAGCTGCAGACTGATTACAGAATAAGTCAAACTATCAAGTAAGATAATTTGAGGATGATATGTTGAAGTGCAATGTAAGTGCCTGCAGGCTGACCTCAATTAAAGGGCCTTGTCAAACCTCCTGCTCCCAGCGAATCAGACTACTTACTGTATATTACACAGTGGAAATTGCCCTGACAACTTCAAGTCCGTTTATGACCTTCACTCAGCCCGTTCAGATTCTCGCTGACTTTGCCCTGTAACACTAATCTGCCCTGCATGAGTCAGCGAGGAGCGCTTACAGATGCAAGCCATAATCCAAAAAACAAACAGGGAGGGTAAACTCACTTCACAGAAAAAAAAAAAAAAAAAAAAAGCTGTGATGTTAAAACAACTCCCTGGCTGTTAAAATCTGCTTCTTAGTGATACATGTGTGAAATGATTGTTTGTTTCAGAATGTAAACAAGGAGAAGAAGAAGGGTTCATTTATAGCTACACTGGGAAGTGGAGTTTATAAACCTATCATTAGTCATTTTTCTTTGGGAGCACATAAAGACAGATTAATGGCTGTAGAGCTGCTCAGGATTGTAAATCTGTAATTGACTGGCTGAAAATTAGCCGAGTGAGTCATACAGATATAAACCTGATAGCATCCAGCTCTCAGGAAGTGTGCTTTTTTTTCACAAGATTTGAGTGCTAAATGAGCACAGGCGGCACTGAGAGGTGAAGCCACAGCTTGGTGTCATCTAGACTCAAGACTTTTATTCTTAGATCATGTCAGATTAACACTTGAATATTTTTCGCGCAGCATAAAAAACAGAGTGGGCGTTTTTCTCCATTTGACATGCAAACAGCTGCTGCCATGCTGCTCCCAGTCTCTAAGAAATTGTGCCTCATATCTTGCAGATTGGTATTATCTTAAGCTTTGAGCCAATATCCGCCAAATACCACGAAGCATGACTCTTTCAAGAACATCACAACAGCCTTATATTGAGCTTGCTCACTGGAATTGGATTACTGATTCACTTGTGTTCTCTGCGCAGAGGTATGATGTAATTTCCTGGTTATTTCTCAGGTATTTGTTTGCTCCCAGCCTCTCCTACGCTGCTCTGTTTTGCTGCGCTGTGCAGTGACAAGAGGAACCAACCCATGACCTACTGTGCTTGTTTTTCTTCTGTCGCAGGGTCGGAGGTCAATTCCTTTTAAACGCAGCCAGCTTTAAACCCCATGCAGGCTGGAAATAGAAATAATGATTCATTGAATAAACTTAAACTCTCGGCGCCTGAGTTTGCTGAATAGTTGATAAACAAAACCAGAGGGGAATTTATTAATCTATGAAGTTAATTATTAAGTCCATATGTGGAGGAAGCTCTATTTTTCTTTGTGTCTCAGCCTGACAAGCAATGTTTACTCCCACCAGTTGAGCTCTGCTTGCTCTTTAAACAGGCTTTGTGCCGAGCTGCTCACCCATTATGACAAACCCTCCATTGGGGCCTCTGCTCTATTTGTCTGCCTGCAAACTGCCACCGACTAAACAGTCACATGTGTTTTAAAACTCACTGAGTGACACATTATTTCTTGGCCAGCCTCTGTCTGTTTTTGGACTCCCCATTTCAGGAAAGAGCCATGTGTAGATAACAGCTCGGCCCTCACAACACCCACTTATTGTACACTCCGCTTCAGGCGCTTAATTGCTTATTCTTATCTAATACTATATATTCCACTTTAGTGCGAATATAGCACGGCACTCTTAATGGGAATTCACAACCGCAGAGAATATTTCTGGATCATGTTATATTAATGTGCTATTATCATCACCTCTGATTTCATCTGACCTCTCTTCTCCTCTATTCTGTCCCTCTAGCTGACAAGGCTTTGGCACACACACACACACACACCTACAAATACACACACACACTGACAGGCAGGGGACTGCAGCAGTAGGCCAGTATTGATTGCTGTGGAAAACACTTTGGCATGCATCCAGGGCCATTTCTTCAGTCCGTGGCAGGAGTCCATGCATGTGTTTCAGTGCTTGGAAAGCCAGCTTGTAGGGAAATTAGATTGTATTCATTTGCTGCTTCTTTGATTTTTCCTAAGGGAAAAACCCTGAATGGGTAATTCAAGCATCTGGGATGCTGGTTGAATTAAGTGTAAGTGGCTTAGATATGCGACCAGCATTTTGATGGATAAGGTCGTTCTGCTGAATGACTCCAGTGTAAATGTGATATGGCACATTTTTACAGTGATCTTTTTACAGCGTCCTTGTCTTTGGCCAGTCTGTGCATTATACCAAATCTCCCCATTCACACAACAATGGCAGGAATTTAGAGTTGGGGTAAGAGCGGAGCAGAGAGGAGGAGGAGGAGGAGGAGGAGGGGGCTTTGGGTGTGCATGTCTGGCGTGCGTGAATGTGTACCTCCTCCTGCCGCAGAACAAGTCATTAACTCTGAACACTGCCCTCCAGTGAATTCCTCACCATTGCTGAAATAGCATGTAAATTATTACCAGCTTTTTAGGATAGTGTAATTTAAAACCTTTAAAATTGAATACCCTGGACTTCAAAGGCTATAAAACCCTGCTAACATTTCCCATTGGTAAAGAAGTTGTCATTCTTGTCCTTCACAATCTTCTAATTCGTTTTGCCAAACTTTTATGCCTCTCCCGACTCAGTAATGATATGTTCCAGCAGTGCCTGGTTTGTCAACACAGCAAAGTCTTTGGGTGCTCTTTAGCTTTAGTTTTTTTCCACTTTGTCATTGACTAACCACTCAAACAGGCAAACATTTGCCTTGATGCATGACTCCAGTGCCCCCAAGCTACAGTGGATCGTTATTTTAACCTTTGAGGAGAATGCAGACGCAGATGAGAAGCTGTTGCTTAATGCTGCAGCCAATATTTTTCATCCTTAGATGGAGCATATGAGATCATCGGGCATTTTGTCTTTGTGTGCATACATTTGCTAAAATACAAGAGTACAAAGATGCAGCATTTCAAAGGAGCTGACGGAGCTTTTTTTGTGGTGTCACCTTACATGATGGATGCCTCACCCACTTTCAGAGAGGCTTTGAAACCTCACGTTATCTTGCTATTTTTCTCCGTCGCTATAACCGCAAAAGAATGCTTTCAGTTCATATATCACCTGAGCAATCTCTTAATGGAATCAGTGAATAAAAGATGAGCTCAGCGCCCTGCAGATATTACAGCAACTTTTTATGCATACAAATAAACTGCATGCATTAAGTGGCAGAACATTATGTACAATGATTCTCACCTTTTAGATATTATACCTTGAACTCTTTCTAGACTTGAGGGAAACATATTCTAATTCAATTGTGCCTGGCTTACTCCCCAGAGCTGCTTTTTAATTCCAAGATAAGTTTGTTTTGGGACGCTGAAGCCAAGGTCAGGCGTGGGGCGGGGAGAACGATAATGAACTCATATTGTGTTTCATACCTTCATTCTCTCTCACTCTCCATCTCTCTTTCCTTCTTCCCCTCTTTCTTTTTCTCTCTGTCTCCTCATTGTCCATGTCACCATGTCCATTACTCAATTACTAATCTCCTTTGGCCTTACGAATTCCAGCTCTGACCCCTCAGAGGCAGCAGGCTGAAACTCTTCCCAGCATGACAGGAGCGCTCTGTGTGTGCATGTGTGCGTACCCACAGTATAGAAAGACACCCACCCAGTGGGAGCGTGCACCCCATTGACTCCCGAGCTGAAAGTCCTGTCCAAGCGATGAGACGCTCCGGTGCAGAACGCTGACAGTCAGGAATGTCTCCCTCACTGTTTCTCACTGGGAATAGTTGGGAGCGATTCGGAATATTTCAGGGTGCAGTGACTCTAATTGGATCACCCAGTATACATAAAACTGGGAATGTCCCTTTATGTGCTGTTTTTGCCACCAGTACACTGCAGCATCCATATAAATTGAATGATATGGATTTTAGTGAGTTTAATTTTTCAATGAGATTTCTGGAGTCATGTGTTCGCTGGAACAGAGTTATCTACAGTTTCACAGCAGATTATTTTTTCCCCCCACTTTCAGTCCATTATGTGCAGTCGGAGCAATAAATTCAGTCAGTAATGTTTTTGGAGATATCACGCTGCTGCAGTAATAACATGAATTATTGATGGAAGAACAGAGACAGAATGTAACATTCAGCTGTTAATGTGTTACCAAGCATTCTAACTCAATCATAAAAATGAGCAGTTAGACAGCATGTGCGGGTATTGACTTCCTGGAGGTGAAATGATGGTAGTACATTAAGATATTAAGCGTCGCATTCAGGGTGTATAAACTGTCGTGATGCATGTGTGTAGGAAGTGTCAGTGAAATGACACCCTGCACTTTGGTATGTTGCTGATGTGGAGTGTCACCTCTTGGCTGTGGGCTTACAGTTCTCTGACCTATATTATCAAGTGGCCTGCTGGCTGTGTCTGCTGCACGGCTAAACTATCAGCTGCCTAACTCAATATGACAGGACAGTGTGTGGATGGACTGCATTTACACAAGAGCAAGTTTCCCAAAGAGCAATTCAACAACCAAACTATGCAATCACAAAAACCCTGCAGGGTTTGGTAAATACAGTGGACTGATTTCTTTTGGTTGTGTGAAGTGCTGAAAGATTGCTTAATTAATTTGACAAAATATTAATCAACAGCTTTTTTATTTTGACAACAGGATTGGAGTTTTCTTTATTTGCTGTGAAAGTCATTCATTCATGGTAAAATACTTTGTTGCAAAATTATTATTTTTACCATCACTGGGAAAATTATAATCCAGGGTCCATGAATGAAGTCTGACTGAACACAATGATATGAATTTTCAGTCTACTTTCTGCAGTAGGCAAACATTTTTTGAATATATTCTACTAGGGCTGGGACAATATGCTTTTCTCTCAATTCGATTCCTTTAAGTTTTTACGATTTGTATACGATTTTTGAGGTGCCAATTCCAATTTAAATTGCTATTCTTCAATTTTTGCAATTTTAGGTTCACCTTTTGAACACCTGACAAAATGAAAAAAGTTGAATCATGATGATGATGACGTCTACAGCCCATTTGTGGAGCCATATTTTCCCAAAAAATAAACATCACATGTGAGTCATTTTGTAGGATTTATTTGGGGTATCTAACATCTCAACTTTTCTTCAACCCAGCTTAAAGAAAGACAAAAATGACAAAAAACTATTTTTTAACAAAAAATGATGATTTGAAATTATTAAACAAAAATCCTGATATTACGTTACAACAATTTTTTTCTCCTACCCCTATATTCTACTGAAAACAAATTGTAGATCTCCAACAAATGACCGATCGCTAGTTGATTATGGATTTTTAGAAAAAGAAACCATATTTTCTTATGACAAACTGTCTTAAGTGGCATAATGAGCTTTAAAATCTTTCATCACCTGAGTAAAATACAGACCACCTGGACTTTTTTGTGATTTTGTCCTTAGAAGAGTCAGAGATCATCCCAGGAAATATCATCTCCTCTTCTTTTGGGAATGCTTTAAATATTTTTCACCAGCCCATATAGTTGAAAACTTACGGTAATGAGAACAGCTTGCATCAATTTTTGTCTGGAACGTCATTGTATGTGGATTCCCATGCAGCACCGACATACCCTGGATTTTACTGTGAAGTTTGGCTTTTTTTGTCTTTAAGGAACTTTTAAAGTTTTCTCACGAGCCCAAATTGTTGAGCAGTTACGATAATTTGAATACCCCATACCAATTTATGTCACCGGTGACACCACCTGCAGTAAAAGGCTTAAATGTTGCACTAGTCTATAGAAACTCAACATGCATCAAAATTTATATTTTAAGCTATGTTTTCTCATTGCTATTACTCAAAGCCTCAGTGCAGTACAATTGTTATGTGTAGCATGGTTACGAATATGATAAGCGTTTGCTCCATCAGTCACTGATAGCAGAGGAGAAATTAAGAGTTTTGGGAGACAGATTTTAGAGGTGAGAGACTGAAAATGTGAAAGCGAAAGGTGTAACGCCAATGGCACCAAATGCTTGTACATTACTGATATGCTTCAGAGATAAACACGTTCTGCTTTCCCAGCAGAGAAATCTGCAAACAGTCTCACTCCTCAGCACTTTAACTCTGGCAAACAATGTTATGTCTGTGCACAGCATGAAAACATATGTGATGATGTTATGGAGTAAAGACCAACAATTGCAAAAGTCTACAAATTATTGCAACTTTTGGTTTGTGTTCATATTTCCTAACTGAGTGTGGACAAGGAGGTAACCCTTCTCTCTTGGTTTATTTTGTCTTATTCAGGTGTTGGTGTTGTTTTTCACCCTCAAGAACAAAACCACCACCATCCTGCTTTCTTCAACAGTCGGATGTGTTACTCAGAGAATTGTTGTAGAGGGAAACAGGCTGTTTTGGCAGTTAATCACTTCTTCTGACCTCAACCCCCCAGCAGTGGTTTCAGACATCAAAAATAACTCAAAGCAGATGGTCTTGTTTGGTTTTTAGGTTTTGAAGAGATGTTGATTTCAGTTTCTGTTTGTTTCACAATCAGATAAAAACACTTTATAGGAAATTTAAAAACAGAGGTCATAGATATGCATTAAAGGAAGAAAATTTAAGTTATTTTTATGAGGCTGTAGATGTAAAAAAAAAAAAAAAATCTCAGTGCTAAGGTGACCCTATAATGAAGACAATCTTTGGTTGCTGGCCTTGTTTAGTCTTTTTCTATCACTGGTATAAACTTGTGTTTTTTTATTTGACAGAGGCAAACTAGTCAGACAAAATGCGGTTTCTGTTTCTCAATCACTCCCTGGTTATGCTGGTTCAGTGTTTGGTATGTAAAATACTAGAAAATTGGACAATAAAAAGTTCCTTTTTCTTTTTTTTAAGACTCCATTTGGCAAAAAGATGAACTGAGCTTGCAGATTGTTTTCATTACTGTACAATCATCGATGGCAGGCCTTCTGTTTTTCATTTTATAGAGACAAACCAAGCTGAAGCAACACTGTTGTCATTTCTCAACAACCGACTTGTTCTCATGGAAACACAGCACTTTTCGTAAAGCATTTACCGAAATATTACACAATCAAACATCATGACTGAAGCTAACCACAGCATGTATTCAGCTTCCTGACTGTATGTGCTGCATCATACAGCAGCCCCTGTGCTCCAGCTGGTCTTTTAAAGACGTGTATACAGCAAAGCTAATGGATGTAGCCTGTGTGTGCTGCGTTCATAGACTGATTATATTCTGAACTGTGTTGACAGCTGCTGAATTGCTCTCACCTGTTGTGTTTCGCTCTCGAGTCGAACAAGTCCCCAAACAGGATCTGTTGACACTCACACAAGGCACTGTGTCATCCAGCTGATTGATATAGAGAGAAAGGCTGTGTGTTTTTAAAGCTCACTGTTGCTGTGTGTGAAAGCTCTGGTGTGCTATTGGATTACTTGAAGTTTTTCTGTTTGACTCATAGCCCAGCAGGAGAACATTCAGTACATTATTTCAGGTTTGAATGGAAATACTTCACAGTTCGGTTTCTCTGTGTGCTGTCAGTAATTCATATCAAAGTACAGTAGCTAAATCTGCAGAGAAACAGTACAATGTGGTTTTAGCTGCAGGCTGAATGCTATTTACTGTTGTTCTACATTATTCAAATGGCCTGCTTTTTCTGAAGGCACAAACAGCAGTCAGTTTTTCATTGCATGGAAAGCCGGTTACAACCACCCGCCACCACTTGACAGCTGAAGACAGCTCATTATAAGAAGACCGAAAACCCATGTTTGATGTTTCTACTTAGTGAGGGAGGCACAGCTATATCAAGCTATCCCTCGCAGGCTTTTCCTTTATAAGGAAATACTGTCTCCAACTGGTTGGGATTTGATATGCCTGTAGTTGCAGATGATGTGAGAACTGAATACGGGTAATTGTGTAGACTGAGCACTCTGAGAGAATCTGAAACGCAGAGAAATCGTGTTTGTTTTGAGAAAAAGGGGAACAAAATAACTGGAAATCTTTGAGATACTCCATTTAAACGTGAAAAATGCTGCATGAAAAGACTTGGCATGTTCAGCTTCTCAAAGGCTGGATTTACTGCACAGTTGTTCTTTTAGATTTTTATTAGAGTGTACAGGTGTGGCTTTTACTGCTTTCACCCTCTCAACATTCATACATACAGTGCATAAAAATGTCAATACAGGGCAAATAAATGTTATTTTAATGTCAGTAATATACAGGCTCTTTGAAGGACAGATGCCTGCTCTATAGGAAGGTAAACACCAGAGCTTTACTCAGCGTCTGCGTCTCTGCCTGTACACATCTGTCCTCCAGATTTGCTGTTTCTGTAATAACCATCTTCCAGCATGCCACTCCACTCTGTTGGTAACACACTTTGGCCATTAGTCCTTCAAATGGAAACACATTTAAGCAGCCCTGCTTCCTTCCCCCTGCTTGTTGTTTTTCAAGTATGAGAGTTATTTAAAAGGGCTGCATCAACCTTTGGAGGGGGGGAACAAAAAAGTTGAAGCACATTCTGGAGAGATACCACCTTGTAAAGTAAAACTGCTGTACACAAAACCAGCACTGCTTTATCCAGCCATCAGTGCTCTAGATTTACATTTATAGTTTCCTGGCAGCATTTTATTGTGTGTCAAGGAGACAGCAGCTTTCTCCTGACATGTGTTTTGCTTCTCCGTTCATTTTAACTTGTATTTTAAAAAGCCCAGGCATTCATCGCGGGCATCAGGAGCTGAACTTCTCTAACTAAATGCTAATCAAAAAAGTCCAAAACATCCAACGTCCTCATTGACATTGATTTAACTGCTGGCATAAATTCAATTCAGCAATCATCCACATCATCCATATTCATGCTGCAGTAATTTACTTACATTAATGTGCATCCACAGCCGTAATGCTGCTTGACACACATACCAATTTAGCAGATATATAAGGACGCTGTGTTATTCGTCCTCTCTCCTCCACTGGCTCTGAATCTGAGTCTGAACTTTGTCCTTATTGTAATCCTGTTATTTAACCTGACCTTTGGCCTTCATTCTGTTTACTTTATAAAGCCACACATTATACTCGCCAGAGGACTTCCAGCACTGTAGTAAAGTACACATTTGATGCACTTAGACTTCAAGTGTTTTCACTGATCTGTATTCAAAGACTGAAGTATCTTAAACTTTGCTCCACATTTGTAAAATAAGCCTTGAAAGACTCAGAATACTTAAAAAGAAAGTTAAAACCAACATAATAACCAGCAAATCCACTGTTTATTGAATGAAATCTTCTTAATGTGGACTTTACTGTTATAACAATAACAAATGCTTAGAATCGTAAAGACGTTACTATTAGGAAGTGCTCAGTTGTTATGACTCTAAAGAGACATGCATGTAAAGGATGATTGAGATAAGATTAGTTCAAGTGTGTCTGACAAGTTTTATTGTTTTCTATGGTGCTGCTTTCTAAAATGTCCCCCCCTTTGTTGTTTTTTTTTCTATTATCCCCCAATTTGTTTTTGCAGTTATCTTTAAGGGGAGACAGTTTTCAATTTCACATTTTCAATCTTGCATCCAAGAAAACAAGTTTTTCTTCTGAAATGTTTCTGTGTGTCTGTTCCACCAAATAATTTCAAACAGAGCCATAAAACTGTGTTCAAAGGAAATGACCCATGACCTTGGCACAGTTGCATTTATGTAACTCCCTCTCGCTGCTTCTGATTGTAATTGGGATTTTGCCCTGCTTCCTTTCAGCACGAGGTAATTGCTGTGTCTGAGAAGGTGATTGTGCGCCTGGAGGACTTGGTGAAGTGGACTGTACCAGACTTCTCAGGATGGACCCACTGTCTGAAGGCCGAGCCTCTCAAATCCTCTGTGCTCCGGGAGCTCGGCACCAATGGAAGGCGGGAGGCTCTCCACCGCTATCGAGAGAGCACCCTGACCAGCGGGCTCAACTTCAAGGATGTCCAGAGGGAGAGGGCGCTGCTAGGTGAGTAATGGCAAAACTTTAATTTGTTTAGGGTTACTGTGTTATTGTTTGGGCTGCTGTGTTAAACCTTTCTGTATTTGGGTCCTGCTTCCACTAAAATCATCTCGTTTGGCTGTTTTTTCTGTTTCTCGGTCGAGTTGGGCCAGATAGATTTATGGCAATTAACCCAGATGACAACCCCATGCTGGCCGACAGAGTTTAGCAGATGAGAGAAATCTATGTTTATTTGTTTTATCGATTACTTTTGTAGCAATGGTGGACACTGGAGCCGAATTTCCAAAAGAAAAAGGACAGAAGAGCATAAAAAAGCTAAACAAGAAAATGATAGAATAAAACCCACATGTAGCAGTTATACTGCAGTGGTCAGCTCAATCTTCAGTCTATCAATAAAATGAAGAGTGAGGTTATGTTGGCTCTGCTTGGTGAGGTTGGAGTTGGTAGATGAGCACTGGTAGGACATAACAGGGATTCACTCACATTACAAGTTACAGACACGTCTGAAAGCACCAGGCTGTGAGTAACACTGAATATAGTCGGCTACTTAACTTCCCTACAAACTAAGTTTATAAAGTTGAATGTTGTCACCTTTCAAACAATGGTACTTAACCAAAGTGTCTTAAACAGAGAAAGGAGAATTAAAAAGAACATCTGATCTCCAGTCGTTAGCTTCAAAACAAAACACACTTTGTTGAGAGTTGTAGGGTCTTTATTCCAGAAAAACATTAGCTTTTCCAGATAGTCCTCACAGCCCCTTTAACATTTAAAAAAAAAACCAATTCTTATCCACCTTTTCCCCTGATATTTAGACAGCAAGAACAGTGCACACCTTATGTCTGTCATAAATCCCAATCTGGAGTCTGGAGGCTGTCAGCCTCGATTAACAACAAAGACTGATGAAAACAGTAACTCTAGTTCTGCTCAGGGTTGAAGCTAGGTGAGTGCCAGCAGAAACCCAAATTTCTTCGATTTGTTTTGAAAGAAATTTTTATTCCAAAGGTTCCTGCTGAGTTTCCAGTCTCTCCATGCTGCTGTGTTGAATCTTCCTGTATTTGGGTCCTGCCTCTGCCATAAATCAGCTCATGTTTATTGTCCTTAGCTTGGTTTAACAAGTGTATTCTTGACTGGTGTAATTTATCAGCATGTAGTTGGAATTCACCCTGATATAATGAGAGGAGAATCAGTGTAATAGAAGCCTGCTGGAGGTAATGGCATCCATACATTATAGTCTTACTGTACAACAGATCTTTTTTTCTGACAGCAAAGGCTGCATCGCAAACAATAACATCATTCTTCTAATTATGTCTTTAAATAACTGAGTCCCATCAAGCTACAGACCACAGCACCTCTGACACCGTCTTATCCCCCAGTTCAGATCATAATTGGCTGTGCACCTTGGGAGCTTTAAGGATCATGGCTGCGTGTGTCTCAATGGCTGTCTGGTGTGTTCATCATGTTCACGGTGTCATTAAGTGTTAGTGATTGTTTGATTCTTTCCTTCGTAGGCTCCTGGGGTCTCGCTATAGCGTTAACCATGAATCAGGTCCAACATAAAGCTGGATGTCTGTGTATGAGTCATCGAATGCAAATAGGAAAGTGGCATTTGAGCCTAATAATCAGAAAGAACATAATGTTCCCTTTGAAGCCATTTCCCACTTATTTGCCTCTCTGCCTTTCACATGGCTGTGATGTAATGCCTCGCGCTGATTGGAGTGGTATAATATAGCTTTGCACACATACTTAAAATATCATTGCTACAGCAGTTTGTCTTGTCAGGTTATACATACATATCCTCAGGATTTTAGCGTGATTTATTGCATAATTATCATTTTCATGTGGAAGCGAAACTGTTCCTGGCTTAAAGTATGAGACATTTTTCTGTGGAAATGCAGCTTTATTGATGACTCCAGTTCTGTTTTTACTGTTCAGGGTCTTCCAGGAATGTTGTGCTGCCCTTGATTACTCGACTTTGCTTGAATCTCATATGCAAAAAAAAGGACGAGAGAATCAATTATGGATGCTTTGTTGTTATTCCAAGAATCAATATAGTTTGATTGTGCTGAGTGTGTGTGTGTGTGTGATTGGTTGCGTTCATAAACAGATGCGTCAGAGTGCGTCTTAAAAGATATTATGTTCCGTATCATGGATCTTTTTACAAATGCGCTGTATCGTCCACATTTTATGGATTTATCTGCTGTCAGTGTAATAACCTGACGATGACGCTATTGTTACCAAGGGGCTCTGTGTGTGTGTGTGTGTTTGTGAATGTGTGTGCTCGTGCGTGTGTTGCTAATGAGCAGCGCTGCTGTTAATGACTCCATCAGGCTGTTTCTAAATGCACTTGTCACTCCGATGGGACACTCCGCCAGAGAATCTGCCCACTCAGCAGAACGGGCTCAGACTCTGGCAGGCCACCAGAGACACACACGCACGCTTTAACACGCATACACACATGCTACACACCAACAATCAGTGGTGTGCACTCACTTATCCATTTGTTTGTTTGCGCACTACGTCTTTGGCGTGTTTCTGTTGTTGACAGTGTAACAATATGAGCGGGGCCGAGAGTTTGGGAGTGAGGGAGATCACTTATTCATCAAGGCAAATGCACGTTACTCTGAGCAAGGGTTTGCATAGAAATATGAAATATGCCTCTGCAATGCTGCTGACTACCCAAATGAAATATTCATGCCACAGCAGCAGCAGATCAGATATAAAAGAAGCCTTAAAGCATCCTGTATCTGAATGTCTGTAATTTGCTGTAATATGTTAGCTCATGCACTAAACTCAGTCTTTTTTATGATATAGCTTATATTTCTTTTTTGGAGAATGTATTTATGAACAGAACAGCCTGAGGTAGCTCCTCGCTGAATGGCTTAAATGATGTATTTTGCTGATTGTTATTCTGATCTGTAGCTATGTCAGAGGAATTGGATTGTTCCCCATAACAGGATACTGCAGCAATACCACAAGCTGCACAGAAAACCATTGTGAGCTAAAGAGCAATAAAGTGTGCCATTGTTATCGAGGGAAACGGTTCCCTCTCTTTCTTTTTTCCAAGTGCGTATCTTAACTTTTCCTGGCGCGCTGCCAAGGTGAGTTAAGTGCAGTGTAATGTATTTGTGTCTCACAGGCACAAATGAATAATCCTACCAGACAAATGTGCCTCAAATAGCAGCATGAGAATTGTATAGTTTTTGATAAACATTATCCTGAGCCCTGTAGTTTGGAAAGTAAGCCAAGCTGAATGTCCTCACAAATGCTCATAAATTGAAACCAAAGACTGCCACACAAATTAAAGTAATTAATTAGAGAAACAAGTGACCTTTACTGCCGCTGTCCTGCAGCATCGACAGCTGTGCCTCTAAAACCTGCGAGGCAGAGAGATGATTGGTGTCATAATTCAGATTCCAGCCTTAGCCAGGCTTTAAAGGCGGTATTTTAAAGAGCGGCTGAGCTAGCATGAAAGAACCTTGAGCATGATGTAACTTTCTCACAGGCCTCTGAAACTTAAAAGGAAAAATGATTTAATTTGTACAATCTGTTGAACAAGTGGCATCATTCTGTTCTTTCTCTGAACAGGAAGAGGAGATTGATACCACTCTTGTGTTTCTTGTAATAAATCTGGGACTACTTGCTGGAGCCTGCTAGCATCGCAAAGCTAGGATATTTGACTAGCATAACTATTTCCTGGAATGATTCGCATATTTTACCTCTACCTTATTTTTAACTGTACAATGGTAACTAATAGCAACATTTATTTGCTTTAGTTAAGGTTTGGTGGACCTGATATGGTAGACTTCTACACAGCCAGGCTAGCTGTTTCTGTCTCTGTGCTGAGCTAATCTAAGCTGCTGCTGCTAAGCTGTGGTGTCAATCCTCTCAATAAAAAAGAGCTGACTAACTATTGTGGTCAAAATGATTATCATAAAAGATACAATAATTGACAAAATTATGTTGTTGTTTTTTTTTAAACATAAATATCTTGAATGAAATTGTAACCAATATAAAGTAGTTTAGGTTAAGAGGATAATTCTGCTACAGCTAAAAGGTAGATTTATTTATTTATTTTCATTATTCGCATTTTATTAATTATAGACCTGAAATTCTGACTGTGTGTTGTGTTAAAGCCTCAGCGCCGTCACTCGCCACTATCTAGGCTGAAGCTCTGGTTAGGGGCTTCTGCTAAAGTGCTCCACTACCCTTATAAAAACAGGCGCAGATAGCCTCTTGTTGTGTGCTGTTTGGTAAAAATTGGAAATGGAGTGGAGCAAAATGAAAGTTGCAAAGGCATTTGAATGACAACATATTTTGGCTAAATAGAACATATTTTGGTTAATTTAGAGGGAGAGTAAGTGGGGGTAGCACATGAAAAGTTTTGCTTCTTCCTACTCCTTTTCTGACACGTTGAATGTTTTATTTAGTATTTATAAGCAACTGTGGTATGATCTACCCCTAATTTGACTGTTTTTATTTTCAACTGGTTTCTTTGTCCGAAATAAACTGAAACTGAACTGAACTGAACCTGCAAAGGGGTCCAAAGATTGGTGGTGCTAGCTCTGCTAATCTTAGCCACATCAGTTCCCACTTTGACACCATTTTCTTGCAGACTGTGTGACCCCTTCATGAGCTTTGTGCTGAATTTTGACTGCTCCCGGAGTGTTTACTTAGCTTGTCTGACAAGTTGAGTTCAATTAACTGACTAATGAGCTAAATGACAGGGACAACATTTACTTTGTGATGGTTAACTGCATCTGCTCTTGATATAGCCATATAGCCTAGCTAGCTGATATGAATCTTTGTGCCAAGCTAAGCTAATTCTCACTTGAAGCTGTCTTCTTAGTTCTGTAAAATTATGAAAGAGGTTTGAATTTTTTCTTCCAGCTTTAGAAAGCGTAAACCATAAAAGGAACTAAAACTAGTACAGCAAATTGAATCAGTTTCAGTACACTTTTTGAGGGGATAGTTTAAAAATGTTTTTTCATAATGCAAAATACACAAAATTAGCTGTTTTTTGAATCATTTAATAAAAAATATATTTTTTTTCATATACAGATTTTTATTGATTTTTCTTTTGTGATCCAGTTAGAACACAATTGACAAAGTTGAACACAATATTGTGCATAATAAATGTATACTCTGAGTTACTGTTTCCCATGTGCGGTACTCCAAGCCAAGAATAGCCAAAACATATTTCTCTGAGTGCTTAAAGACAGATGTACTACAGTTTGCAGTCATTACATAATCTGTAATGCAATTCACTTAATCAGGTAATGCAAGCCGTCCTCTCGGTTTATCTTGTATTGAAGTGAGCATTAGAGCTTCTTTTTACAGTTCAATCCACTGGGGATAGCTTGCCAGGGAAGTTTACATTCTGCCCCTCTATCTCTCCCCAGAGAACTGGCCTGATTTTTTTTCATTGCTGCCTGCTGAAATTGGTTTCTGGTCGTATACTAGGAGGCCGAGGGTTGGAGTGCTGTATCTGCTGATACAGTTTGTTGGCTTGTGCTGTGTGAAACATAGAGCTGTTGAGGGAAAATGATAAAAAAAAAAACAGTAAATACATAAAAAAAAACAGAAAAGATTGCTCTTGCGCACTAAATAGCTCAATAGTTTCTTTTCTTGTCTGACTTTAAGTTAAGCTTTCAGTTGTGCAACCATTGAGCAGATGTTGTGGTGAGATGCTGCAGAGGATTACACAAGGTCAGAACTTGTGACTCCTACATTCAGAGAAACAGACAGTGCTCCTGACTCCTGCCTTCACACATAGTATCATCTGTAGCTGCTCCATCCATCAGCAGGGTGGGGATCAGGGCTTTCTGAGAAAACATCCACTAAGGAATGTGTAAGCATGCAGGAGGACAAAAAAAGTGGATTTCAAAGGAAGTTGGCCCTGCATTAGACAGCTTTTATCACTTTTCACACTACAGTACCTTTTGACAACTTAGCATACAGTTAGGATTATTGCTGCCTCTGGTAGATATCTACAGTATTCAGCACAATCTGCAGTACAATTTGACATGATAGATTTGAATTAATATTAACTTTGCAGTGAGTTGTAAGCACGGAAAAATGACATTATGGATCCTTCCCCTGGTAATCCATTATGGATGACCTTTATCTCAGAGCATGTTGTATATTTTAGGTTAAATTGCAATCATTTATCAGGTGCATTTTCTCCAGATTTATCTCCATACACATGCATCAGGAAGGGGGAGGTATTGTTTTGCCCAAGGACTCATTAGCATGTGGACAAGAGAAGTAAGGGATCAAACCACCAACCCCACGATAAATGGGCGACCTTCTCTACCAACTGAGCCACAAAATTGCATTATAATTAAAGCATTTTTCAGCCCTGAGCCGCTCCTCAATTTCCTTAGTCCATTGCATTATGAGCAAACTCAAAATGAGTCTTTTTAAAGACAAAACACATTATTTCTTTTCTTGGAGTATATTTAAATTTCACCTTATACCAAGAACTTGCTTGGTTAGATGAGTGTGCTGTGTGGAATTGGGATGCACCTGAACATCCCTTTATGTGATCAGAGCTAAATGAACATTGATTGAGCTGGATGGTGCAGCAGGCCGGCGAGACACAGAACGATATCACTGCTTTTCAAAATTCTTTATACCCCTGCCCGCTTGGGGGGAAAAGAACTACTGTGTATTTTCTCTCTGATGCAACATCTGATCTGTATGCCAGGCTTGGCACATACACCCGATGTTGATATCCCGACAATATTTCAGTCGGAACATTTCAATTTGATGTAGAGGGTAGATTCTGTCCCTTTTCAGAGGCTGTTGTGAGCGTCACAGAATGTTTATACGGGTAGGAGCCGGTGATAAGGAAACAGACAGATGCTGTCTTCTCATGCTTGATTTGCCTTGGTGACAATACAGAACAATATTTGGGACTTTGACTCGCTATCACACATGAAAATGTTTTATGTTTCGATTGCAACGTGGGAAAGGAGTAAGCGGTTCCTTGGAAAAGATAAAAAGAACGCATTGTGGTGTTGCAAGAGTAATGGCATGTTATGACTCCGACAGGGAAGGAATTCTTCCTTGTAAGACACACCAACACTGTACTCATCCATTCAGAATATGTGGCAGATTGTATCGTTTGCACTCGTTTGCTTTCCGCCCCTCAAACATATTTGCTTCCCCTTCTGCTTTTTTGCGCAGAACTAATTCAACAAACTGTCGAAAAATCCCTTTTGAAGTAATTTAATGGAGTGTTTGTATTGATTATGTGCCTCTCTCACCCCCCTTCTCTCTTTCTCTCCTTCTCGGCAGTGTCTTTTTTTCTCTCTTCTCTCCGCTTGTGTTAGGAGGGGGTGGCTTTATGGCAGTATCTTCTTCATTATGCTTAGACCTGTAGGAGAAAGAATCACAAGCTGTTTTTCCTCACTGATGTGCTCATATCATTAATTCACTTCTGACTGGCCGGAAGCCAGAGAATTCTAAATCTGTAAGCAGTAAATTGTGTGCCGGGGTGGAAAAATCTATTAGATGTTTGAGCATGCCTCGAATTTGAATAGGAGAAAGACACTGTGGAAGAAAGAGAGAGACCACCCAACACCGAGCCATATCCTGTTATGACTCCCGCCATAATCAAATTCAGCTTCTTTGGATGGCTATATTCATTAATAATTTGTGTTATTTTATTTCGGGAATGTCACATAATGTGTTTTCCCGACTTGAGCGAGGGCTGGTGGATGGTTAAACAATGAGAACGGCCTCAGAGGAAATGAAGAGCCTCCGTTTCTCCATTACAGCAGTTGTGACTCTCTTCTCTCCATTAGTCAGGTCTGGAACAACAGAGATGCTATTGATGTGACCTCTGCCAGGCATCTTAAACAGGCAGAGAAAGTAAGCGAGGTTCTGTTTTAGTACATCAGCTAATCTGCCTCAGAGACAAATTTCCTGATGGAGTCATTTCATAATGTTTTTCTTTGTTATAAAAAGCTTCAAAGCACATGGATCAGGAGGTTTTTATCTGAGATTACGTGTTGATTGAGGAACATTTTGCTCTCTCTCTCTTCTTAAACAAATTGCTGCCAGTTCCAGTTACACTCTGACTCACACTTATGTGTTACCCAACCAGCAGCCTTTCTGGACAGATTTTCTATATCTGTCTCTGTGAAAATGATGCTCATTTCCACTATTACAGCAACATTTATCTTTTAAAAGAACACTGCTTTCTCTACAGGTCTCCCTTTTATGTTGTGTTAGCCTTCATACAGAAAAACATAGAAAAATAGATTGATATCAATGAGTTTGTGCTGCTCTGAGGCACAGATTGTACAAATAATAACTCTGCATATTTCATGAGTATGCCGGTCCATCTGCTTTATGAATGCATGTAAAGCTGTCCTCTTCTAAATGGTCTGTTTATCAAAAGGACTTTTAAGTTCAGACAAACAGTCTGAAAATTACACACACACACGAAGGAACAAAGCATTTTTCAGGATTGAGTTCATTTTACTTAAATTAAACATCTTACGCTGCTTCATCTTCTACTTTTATGAGTTTAAGCTTTGTCAAGGATTTAGACTTTGCATTAAAGCTCCTGTGCGTAACTTTTGGTTCTTAAGGTGTTCTGGCGCCCCCTGTGGACAAAGTGGATCCTGACTGGTAGATGTAAAAAAATCTCTTCCCGCTGTCTTTCAACAGTCATACACATCACTTTTTGTAAACGCATACTGCAGGATATGTAAACAAAGGCTTTTTTTGATGGAGTACTTTGACTGACCTCCCTGAGAGCTGCTCTGCGACAGTCAAGCTACAGTTACAGCTCGACTGCCACTAAGGCAATTCAGTTACACTACTTTCCTTGTCCCAGTATACAAACATATACAAATATTAGGCGAGAATGGATTTCTGCTAGAATTACAACTGCCTCTTCTATACTAGGTGGTGATGTTCCCCTATTGAATCCCCCCCTGTTATCTTCCCAAATTATGAAACAAAACAAATTAGTCGTGTGTTGAGCGGTGAAAATGTACGATTTTTCCATACCTACAAACGTTACGACGGGATTGTTTACTAGGGATGTTCGATACCACTTTTTATATAGACCAATACCGGTACGAGTACTCCTTTTTGATGACTCACCAGCCTTCTCGAGTACCGATACCTTTAAAAAGGCTGGTATCGGTATCTGGCCATCCCTATTGTTTACCTTCCTTCTGAAATGTTGAAATATTTTCACATCATGACTTCCTTTTAGACATTTTTGCTTTTGGACTTTTAAGTCAAAAGCGAAGTTAGTGTTTAATCAGAATCCGGTTTTGTTGCCAAGTACATTTGACGAGACATTCCTGACTGCATTATTTACATTAATCTGACTCTGACCAAGAGAAATTTGAATAAGTTTAATCCCTGTCAGATGATTTTGTGTTAACATTTATTTTCTAAGTTTAGTTTTGATAAGACTGGCACAATTATTTTTTTTTTTACCTTGTGTAATTTTGCCAACAGTAAAAACAAAATCATCAACCTTGTCACTGCTGGTCTTGAGTCATTATTGTTGGTTTCAGTGTGTTCCATAATCAGCTGAAAACTCCTCACAGGAGCTTTAATATAATGCTACGTTAATCAAATATGATTTAAAAACTTCCAAAAACAGCACAGAAAACCTTTAAAATTAGCTCCAGTTCAAGCAGCTACTCAAAGCACTACTTGTACATGAATGCAGCATTGATAATAACTCAGTAATATAAGAGTATACTTACAAGAGCCCTTTTTGATTACTGAGTAGGTCCATGAGTAGTTTTTATAATTGTGGTACTTTCAATGCATTTTGCTAATAACACTTTTACTAAAGTGACACTTGAATACCAACAGCAGAGACTGTTGCAGATAAAGCAACATGGACATGAGTCACACTACTTCATTATTTTGGACATATGAATCCAGAGACACAACAAAGGAGTTAATTGTATTTTCTGTTATTACTCCCCTCACTGTTCAAGCTGACTAACAGGTTTACTGTAATGATAATTATTCTAATAACTTTTATTCTGCGTATGAAGGAGTGATTCACCACATTGAGCAGTGAGTTAGCTCTATCTTACTGTGCAACATAAACACTCTCTTGCAGTCAGATCTGCGCATTACAGATCAGCTGCTCGCAAACTTCCACTTAATATCATCCATAATCTGCAGAGCAGCACTGAAACATAAGGGTCCCTGAGCCTGGCTGCTGGCTGTATATACTGTAGGTCACAGTGTGGAAGATAGACTTCTAGCCTTGCAGGAATAACACAGTGTTCATTTCACAGCACAGAGGTAATGCATTTTACCAGCATTGAAAGGTAATTGCAATGCAGGCTTTGATAGATTCCAGACCTTTGGTGGGAGCTGTGTGTATGTGTGCGTGCGCTGCATGCTCACACATACTTGCTGGGATACATAACTGTTCTTAATGCTTTTATTAAGCCAAACAAAACACAAATGACGTCATTTGTATTTGCAAACCATCTCTGTGCAGATGGTGTAATATATTTTGCTTTCTTTGATATACTGACTGCCAGAGGAGTTGGAACGGAGTGCCTCGGCTGCAAACAATAGATCATTGATGCCTCTCTGTCCTCTTTCTCAACCTGTCAGTCCATTTCCTTGTTATGTACTGGCCTGAGGAGCACTTGGCAAAATGAGAGGCATTGAGCCAGTCTTGTTTTTTTTTCTCCCTGATTTTGCCCTTCAGCCATAGCTCAGGGAAAGCTGTTGTTGTGTTTGACGTGCCAAAAGATAATATCACAAGTTAACAATTCACAGAATCACTGTGTTCTGAGAGGATGCAGCTTGACTTTATGGAACGTGAGAATAAACCATTTTTCAGTAAAATAACCTGTTATTTCTGTATTTAGCTTTCATGAGGATCCTTTTCCCCCCTTCCAATTATAGCCTGTGACACACACAAACACACACACATGTTGCCAGTCATCACTATGACTTTTAGGACAACAAAAGACTTAGCCAAACAAGTTCTATGATTCATATTGTTGTCATTTTGTGTCTCTTCTTACTGTGTTATTACCTTGTATACAAAATAAATAACAGTCCAGAGATGGGTTTCGCAAAATAAACCAAAAAATCCACTCTGTCATTTTCAGCTCATATTGGTCTTAGTGGAAGTGGTTGTTAAAATACACATGGACATATTACAGAGAGAAAAAGAAGTTTATCCAGCCTGAGTGGACTAAAACTTGTTATCAGACCTTGTAGATATTCTCCACTCAAGTTCTTATCTCTCTTATGCAATGTGAGACATTCAGCAGCAAACGGTGTATGCATGTGCTGCGTTTAGGTGATTACAGCTCTGTGGGTAAAGCGGACATTTACCACATCAGAGATGGTGTTCTCTGAGGTTTAGCTGGGAGCAGTTTATCTGAAATTACCTGCTTGTTTTTAGACAGAGTCTGTGTTTGTCACATGAATTACACAGCGGTCTTTTAAAAACAGTTTGTGCAGGGACTTCAAAAGCACATCATTAGAGCTTGTGGAGAAGGAACAATAGCTTTTTTTTTTCTTGTGGTTTCTTTTTTAAAATGTATAATCACGGCTAATTGCAAACACCAGAATATGCAAAAGAAAATCCCCTGGTTTGCATTTCCGGGATTTTCTTTTGTACATTCAATATGCTTGATTCCACAGACAGCACATAAACAAGAAATGTGAACAGATGGCACTGGTTTTTAATGACATATTGCTATCTGTAAAGTCTCCCTCTAATCCACAGACTAAAACGTCTCCCCCTTGGGGAGCGCACCGCTCTAGTTGTTATCATCCGCCGCTAATGTCACTCTTTTCTTTGCCACATTGTCGAGTCCTCCAGCTAAATAAATGCAATGTAAATGGAGTATTGTGCGGGATGTAATTATTGAAAAGGGTTCTGGTTGGCTTGGCTCAACGGGCTGTTTATTTAAAGCCTCCCTCCTCCGTACTGATCTGATGATAGAGAGAGAGGGAAAGAGGGAGAGCTTCTTATATAATGACAGGAATTCACAATGGAGCCATGCTGAATGACAGCCCCCCTCAAATATCTCTAACCCCCCCTCCTTTCTATTTCTCATTACAGATTTTACCATTGGGAAACATGCCTGTCCCAAATAGCCTCTAGTATTATTTTCCCCTCCTTGCTTCATTCTTTCACTCCAAACATATTAAATCATGTTTCCTTTTACACGTATACGCCCTGAGAAATACAGTGAGTCTGCGTTGATAATGAGGGGGCCCTTCTTTGAGGAAATACACACGGCAACTTTGATCTAGAATGGCATGTAATTCCTCGCCTGACCCAATTCCCAATCTCCTGATAAGATGTTTTTTTCCCCTCTCTCCGTCTCCTCCTCCTTTGCTCTAACCTTCCCGCAGAACTCACTCAAATGAGAACTTGCTGTCCCATTAAAGATACATTTAAAGCCAAACATGACATCCATTTCACTCTGCAAGAGGAGGAAATGTGAGGTTCTGTGAAGAAAACCCTCTTTGTATCCCTCTCTCTCTGCGTTGGTGACAACCTCTCTGAGATCTCTGATCACAGCTGCTGGATTGAGTCGGAGTTGGACAGAGCTGCGTGACAAATGAGAGCGGCCGTCATAGTAGATAGGGTATCATCACCTGGGTGTAAGAGCTTTTAGGCGTGTTTGAGGAGAAGGAAACAGACACTGAGACGAGTGTTTCTCTTGTTTGTGTCTCGTCAAAAGGCAGCTGCTTTGCGACGACCCAGGATAGTTGATTAAATTTGCTCCCTGTGGTATTTGCACATTTCGTTGTTCTTGCAGAGCAGCTTGTTTTTACTCTGAGAATTGACCGCGCCATAAGTGGATTGACCCCCAAAAACCCAGCAGTAGTCTTTCATTAGTCAGGATGCGGCCGGGGACCAGACAGCGAGCGGTGTTTAGGGCCAATCCATCACGACACAAAAGGGGATCAACACGGCACAGACTTGTCTTCCTCATCTGAAGCGACAACGCGGCCTCTAACCTCGCAGTAATCACTGCTTCAACTTTTTTTCTTCCGCATGACTCTGATGAGGTTAAAGCATCGTGTAATTTCATCCACGGGAACAAAAAGGGGGCCCTTTGGAGCTTTTTCTGATAGCTCATTTGTTGCGAGGCCCCTGTTGTTTTTTTGATAGTCAAAAGAACCAATTTGGGTTTTTGACAAGGACGCTCCCTGAATAATTCCTTCATGTATTACAGGACCTATTAAAAGAAAACTTTTCAATCTGGCAATCAATAAGGCAGGCAGCTTTCCCTGGCCGCGTGCCAGACACATTAGGGCTGCGAGCGATGGTTGCTAGGGAGCTGAGCCTGCTCAGGGGAAAGAATGTTTAATGTAATAGAATCACATAAATCAAGCGCAGGAAAGTGCTTGTGTTGTTTCTTCTTCTCTTCTCCTCTTCTCTCTGTTAAACTGAAAACATTTAATATGGGTGTGTGTTTTTGAAAATGTGCTGTGGCCATTTTTTCACCCCCCCTTCTTTCTCTTTGTAAACCACAAGAACATCTGGGATGGAATTAAGCTGAGGGAAGTTGAATTTTCTCTCTGTTTATGTGTGTGTGTGTGTGTGCACTTCTTATGAGCATGCTTGTTTTTGTGTGAATAGCTGTGTGTCCTCAATCCATTTGCACACTTGAATAAATTGAGGTGAAAATTATATAAATGTTTTTTTTTTCTTTGTCACAGGCCGATGCCCCACCCAGCTAAAATGAATGAGGCACTTTAGTGCTTTACTATAATTAAGAACAGGAGCCAGCATGCATGGAGGGCTTCCTCTCTCCTACTCTCCCTCTCGCTCTGTTTTACTCTCTGTCTTTTCTTGTGTTCCTCTCTCTGCCCTCTGTTTCAATAGAACATTTCCTCTGGGTGTGAGTGGCCTTTTGTGGGAATATGATTATCTAAGAAAAATTAGCACACAGGCATGGCCTCTGGGTGTTAAAGCCAGATAACACTTAAAGTCGTACTCAAGCTCTTGTACTTGATAACTCTGAGTCTTCTTTTATCGGGCGTTAAAGTTAGTCTGAGGGATTAGATCAGATTTGATCAGCTTGAATTCTCAGTGGAATTTCAGCCACGTTAAAGCTCCTGTGAGGGTATCTTTAGCTGTTTATGAAACATGCTGAAAATAATACCTATGCCTCTTTATGGTGCACAATAAGTGACTGGAGTTATTGATATTTTCCACAGCAAAAAATTATAATGAGCAACAGTTAAAAGACCACAAGATGACATTTTCACATCACAGTGATTTTGGAAATGTCGTGAACACACGAAATGCTTTTCCGCCCAGTGGACCAATCACAGGGCTTGCAGTCCGTCATATTGATGCGTTGTTACTTTTTGTACAAAAAACAAAACTTCATAGCAGCAAACTGGTAGCAGATCTGTTGAATGGAATATTTCATGGTTAAATTTGTCAGGTTTTTTTTCCCATGTTATTAATCTTTTTGACAGTAAGTGGGCTCCAGATGAACTTATGCTGTGTAGTCACTCACTTCATGTCTCAAATGTGCTGAAAAATGCTAACTGTCAACTAGAGCCCTACCGATATGGGATTTTTGGAGCCGATGCCGATACCGATACTGGGGGCAAAAAAAAAGCCGATATCCAATATATCAGTTCATATCCGATATATCACCTGAGACATATAATAATTTCATTGATATACACAGGATATATACTGTTTGTGAACACAAATTATAATACCCATATGATTCAAGACAGAAGCAGAACACTATTAAATTAAAACAAGGAACTTTAATATAAAACTGTCAATATAAGAACTGTAGTGTAAACCAATGATAAATAAGAACAAGCTGTAAAGACAATAATAAACAAAAAAGTCAAACTGTAAACACACATTGAGCAACTTACAAACGTTGTGTTATAGTCTTACATTACACCCAACACACAGACACACAGGAGCAGGAGTGACAGAATCTCCACGGAGCAAAAAAACTTTATAATCGGCTACATTTTGGCCCATGTTGATTAATCGGTGACAAGCATAATTGGCCAGATTAATCGGTCGGGCTGTACCGTCAACCCTATGACGCCAAATGCATCATATTTAATTAATCAGTTTTAAAAAACCCTATTTAATCAACATGAGAAATAGTTTTTCTAAAAGCCTGTTTTAAAACTGTATTTTACCATCTTAAATTTTATCATACCACTACAGGCAGCTGAAGCTGTATTTTGGTCCTTTTAAGAATGGCGGCTCTCATGAAAAATCCGCACACTTCTTTTATCAGGAAAATCATAGCTAATTTTCAAGAAGTTGCAGTAAAAAAAACTTTCTAAAAATCTAAATTGTTACTCTTTGTTTAAAAAAAGTATTTTCTGCATTGAAATAATGTGTATTAACTAAAATGTATGAAAAAAGCTGCCTAAAACACCCAGTTAAAGAATATTATCTTTAATTCACATGGGTTGTTTTTGGTCACTCTGTGAATGTAGTTCCAATGGTAACTCAGCTGGTAACTCTGTTTTTGGTCTCCACCTCCAAATACTTGCCCTCCTTTTTTTGCTGCTAAGGGCTTGTCTTTGTTCACCAGCAAGTTGCTGCAATTTATCAGAATTTTCAATTTGTTGACAGTAAGCAGTGTGCGGTGTTATATTACTTGGCATGTTTGCGAAAGAACAACTTTGCGTGAAGTGGAACAGGGTTGAAACAGGGGAACATTGAGTTTTGACAAGCCTTAAGTAAATACTTTGCTGAATTGATGAAGGCTTCTGAATAAAAAAAACTGTTTTGATCCCTAGTGAGAAATTAACAGTATTGTATCATAAGTAATATTTTGCAGCTCCATGGGATCTGAGATGGATAAAATCATAGGAAGAGTATCTGAATGATGTGTATGACTGAGCAGAGGAGCAGATTGCAGCTTGTATGATGAGCAAGAGAAAGGCCAATCAGTGTCTGTGACTGATGTAATGTTGATGATGGACAGATGACAGACATTAAAGAGTTTGTTTTTCTTTGTAGATCTATAAAAACATGTAAAATATTGTTGAAATTCGACTTGCTTTGAACAGCATGAGCTGATGATTCAGTGGGTGATGGCTCTGATTTGTTTTACTCCAGTGCAGTGATTGATTGATGCTGCATCCTCCACATAATTAACATGATTTTGTTTACAGTACTGACTTGCTTGTAATTAGCAGAATGTTCTGGCACATTTTGTTTGATTATGATAGTGTAGTCATTCACAGATTGGACGCCGATGAATCACGCAAATGAAATTATTCCATTGTTTTATGTAATTCTTTTTTCACAGAAATCCAAACCAGAGAAATTGTGACGCCCACCACCTCCCCCCTCCTGTTTCCTCCCCTTCACTTCATTTCCATTTGGTGTCATTGACAGATGCCGTTCCCTCTTTATTTGGTTGGGTTTCAATAACAAGAAACCAATAGCCAGATCGGGCGCCTGCTGCTGCTTATGTGGCCCCCTCCCAGTGTCATGTCCCCTCATTGAAAAGTGAGAAGGAGAGGGAGAAAGAGGGATAGAGAAGGCGGATGAATCAGAGATGTGTTATATATTATGAGAAGAGGCTAAATGGAAACAGGGCAGCCTCAGAGATCAATACAGAGCATGGAGCTGTGAGCCTTCAGGATGGATCAGAATACCAAACAAGAACCTCCTCTTGCTCTTTTTCCTTCAATCTTTCTCTTTTCCTCACCACTGTTATTACTTTTGCCTGCGTTTTTAAATCTTTTAGACTTGTTTTGGTATTGGAAAGCAGCAAAAATAAACACCAGATATGAAAGTGACATTATTGGCTTTGGCTTACATGCCTTGCCATTTCTCGCCAAGCCCACAAAAGCAGCAGGGGGATCCAGTAAAATTCCTCGGTCCGGGCAGATAATGTGGAAATGTTGACAACAGCAAATTTGAGGCGAGTGAGTGATTTAAGGACTACAGCGGGTGACAGGGAGCATGAGAGTAATGGTTTTCAGCTTTTTCCTGCTCCTATGTGACAGCAGAAATGAGCACACTTGCCCTGAAAGATCTTGTCAGATCTTGTCAGAGTTTGTGGGCAGTTTGGAATATTTTTAAGCACGGGTGAGTTTAAGTGACACAACATATATGAGTCAGATTTGGGTTTTAATTAGCCGGCGCAGATCCGCTTTTAACTGTCAGCAGCCCTCTTATTACGACTAGTTTTATCCTCAACTTACAAAAGCAGCCTATGAAACCCTCCAATAAAAGCAGTAGATCTGCGACACGCAGCAGTACATCAGTCTTTTCTATTTTTTTTCTGTCTCTGAGATACAATGATATCAGTGATGTTTCATCCAACATAGTAATAACTATTCATCCAGTGGAGCAGCTGCTTCAACCACAACTAATGACTTTCATGTTGAATGCAGCATTTCTGAGATTTTGATTACGATGAGTAATTTATCATGCTGGTTTTGGAAGAGAAGCAGACATGTTTCTTTCATTTCCATTAGACAAAATATTCTTAAATTATTTCTGCTTTAATTCAGTTTCAGAGCTTGTTCCCATCATATTTATTTCTTCTCATAAAGACTGTATTACAGTCAAGTCTCCTCTAATCCCTTTTTTTCATTCAGTGTCTGTCTTCAAAAAAGAGTTGCCTCTCTGGAAAATTCCCCTCCAAGCACTAAATCCATCCTGCATTGTTAAATATACTTCAGTCATGTTATGAACCAAATATTGTCCATATATATACTCCAACAAGCTGCTTTCACTATACTGGAGTATGTTGAGATCTGTGTTTTATGGTGCAGAGAGTCTCATGACAGCTAATGGAGCTAATGACTTTACCAGTGAGCTCTGGACTGCAGTAGTGTTCATTTCAGCGTAGCCTCATGTTGTGCTGCATTATCAAATAAAAAACTAAACTAAACTAAACTAAAACTCCTGGTTTGAGTTTTTAGCTGATTATCGAACAGACCAACTTCAGCATCCCTGGTCAATTCATGACTTTACTCTCAATCTGATGGCTGACAAAATTTAACTGAAAAACTGTACCTTTGAGTAATTAAAAACAAAGTGAATACACTGTAAGAGCTACAAGAAATGGATAGAAATTAATATGTTCAACCACATTCTTGAAAAAGAACAAAAAACAAACAAAATAATAGTAATAAAAAAAAAAAATATATATATATATATATATATATATATATATATATATATATATATATATATATATATATATATATATATATACACACCGGTATATATAAAAGATAAATAAAAGATAAAATATAGTTTATTCATCCCCCGAAGGGAAATTCATGTTGTTATATATATATATATATATATATATATATATATATATATATATATATATATATATATATATATATATATATATATATTTTAACCCATAGAAAATTATGAATACTAAATGCTCACTTTTACGAATTTTTGCCTTATTTGATACCTAATAAAAACATCTGAATAGAGTACTTGATTACTTATAGTAAACAACAATGTGTAGTAAATCGTCTCTTTAAACTAAAATAAATGATTTCTTATAGCTTTTAGCATGATGTAACTAGCTGTTGTTAACACCCAACATAACTTTAAACTGCACTGCATGTTGGCTCACTCAAGCTCATTTATTTTCTCTTTGCTGATTTTTTTTATCAATACACATGCCAAATGACAGAATTAGTGCTGGGAAAAGCCAAAGTACATTAAAAAGAGAGGCTACAACGCTACTCCAATTTAATCTGCAGAAAAACTGAACATATGTGAACACTGTGCTTCCATCAACCAGGTGCTTTTTAAAACTTGTTTGTGTTACTTTTGCCGACTCCTCTCCTTTATTGCACCAAATTTCCAGTCCATACCCTTTCAAAATAAAAGCATCTACCATTACAATATGTCAACTTGCAGAAAACAAGTAACATTTGAGTCCTTTTCACCAACTTCATTTAAAATGTCTTCATATTCAGAAAAAGCAGATAATATCATCAGCAACAATGATGATTTCTTTATCTCTGTTTTATTCAAAGCTTAGATCTGACGTAAGGTAGGTCTCAGAGGGCCTAATTGACTTAACCTTTTGTTAACATTGTTTACATTTTACCCTGCAAATATTCTGATTCAAAGAAAGTTGGATGAAAACACCACTCCCACAAGAACAGGTTGAAATTAGTAAAGAGATACGATGTACCTCTTTGTCCACAGGGGGCACCATAAAAAAGAAAAAAATCCTCACAGGAGCTTTAAATGTTATAATGATAGATAATAAATTGCATTTTTTGCAAATAAACTTAGAGCATCAGTACTTAAAAGCTCAAAGATTTCCCCGAACAAGCTGCAAAAACAAGCTTAGTTGTTTTCTCTCAGTTTCATTCAGTTGCAACCGAGGGATGTCCTGCATTACCTCACTAAGAAATCGCCTTTTAACCTGAGGGGAAATTGTGTATTTTCTTTGAACATGAGGGCAGTAATTTACATATGCAAATGTTTAATATCCACTAACGAATTACAGCACACGTACAAATATCAGAAGCTGAACACATGTCTTTATAGCTTATACTTCTGCTCAATAAAACCCTTCTCAAACTGTTGACAGTTAATTTTCTGCAACATGACTAATGGAAACCTCTGTAGTATATTTTTGCTCTTTCTGCCAGTGCAGCAAAAAAAATCCCCCGACAAGGACCTCAAACAAGATGTTATTGATGTGAATGTGTTAGATTTACCTGATTTATACTGTTGTGATGTGTTCAAGGGGAATTCAGTGTCCAAAATGTTTGAGAGAGAAAAAGTGAGCTGCTAAAAGCATCTCATTCGTGCGTGGTTTTTATGAGGAAGACAGACAGGAAGCAGATACAGATGTTGCAAGAGGGATGATATGAATTTCATCATGTTCTCGTTAAAAGTTTCTGTTCAGCAGACCACTCTCAAGTTTCCTCTCTTTCTTAAACACAGCATCAAAGAGGGAATTTAGGGTTATCTCTGTGATGGATTACAGAGTGTATTATAAGCAAATTTAAGCTCTTTGTGTGTAGATTGTTGTACTATTGTGAATAGATAATAGAGGCTACTTGTAATCCTCATCACATCTTATGAGTCAATAAGTCTAAAAACAAAAGCTGTGCTCTGTAACTTCTCCTTTTATTCCCTGTTTGTTCTCTGCTTTTCTCTCTATCTCTACGTGCAGAGTTTTATTAAGAGGTGCAGGAAGGATAATACTGCTGCTCCTGAGTGACAGATGTTTGTATGCCTTTGTCTTCAGAAAATTAAACAGATATACTGTAGCTTCTTTTGTGCTCAGCTCCCTTTCATTTATGTGGCATCTGTCTCGTCCCTTGGGTCATGATTCATAACAAAGAACAATCCTACAAAGCTAAAGCAGCAACACTCAGTATTGATTCACTGTACAGCTTCTTTGGTCTCAACAAGACCTGAAACAGTATGGAGTGTTTCTATGTTTGAAGAAAGAAGGCTTTGTTGTGTTAAACTATGAGACTGATGTAATTTTAAAGGTATTCCCAGCCACAAATGACTTTAGCAGACTGTCTGTTTTATATAATTGTCCTCCTGACATCAGGGGGTGGATGGCTCAGGCCTTAAATTGAAGCATACATTTTAATCTTCTGAGCGACCACGTTCCATAGAAAGAGTTTCATTAATTTCCACACTCTTCCTCTGGTCATGCAAAGGCTGCATAAAAAAAATGTACAAATTTGATTCCAGTTTGCACTTCACTTTGCATATTACAAAACTGGTTCAGTCATGCTTCTTTTATCTCTGGAGTGTTAGTAAAATCAGGCTCATCCTGTCATCTCAAGACAGCTGAACTCATCCATGCCTTTGTCAAATCCTGGTTACATTATTGTAATGTACTCTATACTTGGGTTATTCAGTCAGCCTTGAAGTCTCTACAGCCTGAACAAAGTTCTGCTGCAAGACTCCTAAATAAGACCCAGTGTATGCTAATATCAGCCTCTTCTTAGCTTCCATCAACAAATTATCATTTTGTTTTAGAGCTCACTTTTAAAGGAATTGTTTTCACTTTTGGTGTTTTCATGCCATAGTGCTTATTATATGCTAGTTTTAGTGCCAGAAAGGTTGAATACATTTTCGTTCTCTGACATTCAAGTCAAAAGCTGATGGACTAAACACAGTGCCATTAAGACCAAACTAATGCTTGACTATGACAAAAGTAGCTGTTTTATTTTATCCAAAATCATGATAATTTTTGGTCCCTAAACTTAACAAATTTGAAGACTGTTGAAGACTGAAACATTTACAGTTTGGGTCAATTTTGGCATCAGTACTACCTGGTCAAGCAGAGGAAGATATTGTGGTTTGGTGAAGTACAAGAAGTCCATTCTGAACTTGAAATGAGATACCTGGGGTTTTCCTATCTCCTAAGTGAAATAGCATTCAAGCAGAAAGCTTTGAAAGAAACCTATCGGCAGCTATTACCAGCCAATCACAGCACAGAGCAGGATGTGGCAGAAATCCATTAGTGAAAAACAGCCCTGTGTCTAAAATCACACACTACATATTACAAAGTGCACTTTAAAGGTAGTTCTGATTTTTGTAGTGCGATCTAAAATTGGAGCAAGAACTATATTACACTCTGAAAGGTAGACTTACTGTATCCCACAATGCATTGTGAAAGGTATTGTGCAGCAGATGGTCTTTAATCAAGAAGTATGTACCATCACGTATTGTGGAGTAAAGGGAAAACGACACACAGATGAGAGGAGCGTGATCATTAAATATTACACCTTGTGGAAAAAAAACTGAAAAGTTAGTATTAGAATAGATACATTTTAATGGATCATTCTCTACAGTTGTAGTTATCACTGAAATTCATGCATCGGTATTGATTTTTGTAGTCCATTGCAGGGAATAAAAGTGTGGTTTAAGATACAGCCAGGACAGGTCATTTTTATCAACAGTGTTTGCTGTGTTGCTAACGTTGGTTTATGTCTAGACAGAGTTAAAAAAAAACAGTACACATAAAAGCAGAAATAATAAATTTAAAACCATAGAAACCTGCTCAATTATTCCACTGCTTATTATTATTATTATTATCATTATTTACCATGGCTCTGTTATTATAAGAATATTGGATATTAAGCGAGCAAATAGGACCAGGTGGCAGTAAACGGTGCAGACATTAAATCTGTTCAGTATCAAGTGTTTTATTGCTCTAAGATGGAGGGTACCACGCCTGTTCAGGAGACAGGAAGTGTATACACTTTCATACCTCTGGCACAGCTTGTAATGTGTCATCTTTTGTTACAGAGCCTCTTTGCTACTACTCCATCCACTACTATAATCATAAAAGTTATGAGCACGAGCAGTAAAAAGGAGCCATAACAAAACTAATGAAGGTCCTCGCTCTCTGTCCGACTACATGGCAGTGAACAAGCATATCTTTTTATTGCTCCAAAACTTTGCACCAGTTATTAGACAGTATAATGTCTGTCACTGCTTTTATACGACAGTTGAAAACCCACCTGTTTGAGGAACATGTTGTTAGTCAGCTGAACCTTTTTTTGTACTGTAACGCTCCAGTTACTGTATACAACTGTACCTACTCATATTTCCTCCTTTTGTCAGATTCCTCTAGATTATTGTCAATCACAAAAGGATTTTAGAAATACTGTAAAAACTGAGGCAAAAATCTGCTTTTTATCCAATCGCTGCAATCTACAATTCCCACAATGCAACACTATAGTTCATCTTTCATTAGGGCTCTCTTGGCTTGTAAATCCCCCATGTCTTTTATACTCCATGCCTCTGAGTTAGCACATATGTTTTCTGTTACAGATTTGTAGCATGCAACCCAACCCTGATGACATCACTATGACATCACTGGGGTATTTTCAGACTTTGGAAAGCTCCCAGAGAGCCGCAGAAAACATTGTACAACTTTCCCCGCACACTGAGTTGTACTTAAATCTGACGTGTAGTGTAGCAATAATGGTGTTGCCTTTAAGGTGTAAAATGTTGGTGCAAAGCATCAGCTGTATAGCACTACATTTTGTACCGACCTAACTTTATCAGTTTACTTTTTATTGTTTTACATTAGAATTTATTGAGCGCTGCCCTGGCTGAGTGGTTGTAACATCAGCTGTCCTGCAGAGCAGTTATGACCCTGACACTATTGTAGTTTATGAGGTCAGGAGCTTTACAGCGTGTTCTGAAAATAATCTCCCACAACGCAGCTGTTTGATCAACACGCTATACTGCCACCAGGAGAGGACTTACGGACAGAGAGAGAAAAAAACAGAAAAGAGATCCAGAGAAAGAGAGAGGGAAAGAGAAACAAACTGCATAATGTTCTCACGCTGTCTTCTAGCTTTCAACTGATGCAGCTCCAGCCTCAGCCAATTAGGAGGCTTATATAAAGATAAGGATGTCCTTTATTTTGAAAGGTCGCTCTGAAAGAACAAAAGGATTTTTTTTTACCGTTAAGTGTACATACACTCAGTGTACATTACACGCACCAACACACACATCAACATGCATACATTGCAATGCCTTTGTACAGTTATTAATGCCCTGCAGCTCTCTCTCCAAATTGAATCTAATCAAGTGAAATGTTGTGAGGGTCCTCTGGAGAAAGAGCAGGTCTGATGGTGACTGCTTACAGTACAAACCTGGCGTTTGGAAACAAAGCCTGCTCTGCTCCTGAGTTGTAATTGCAAATGACATTTACAGCAATCTTTAATGAATATGCACCTCTGCAGTGTGGTATCTACATCCCTCTAGATGGGAATATATGTGTTTATACATCTGTAAGCTTTGTGGGGCTTAACTCCACATAGGCGGTCTGTCTTTCTTTATATGTGTGTGTGTGTGTGTGTGCTGCTTGAATGGGTTTAATAATTTCTTTTGAAGTGGTCGTCACAGTGGAGTACAGTGGAACTAATTACGCTGATTGTCAGGAATGCAGCTGCTGTAAATATGCTGTGAATGGTGTCCTTCCTTCCCTGTTTCTACTGCACTTTCAAGATGCCATCAGCCTCCAGCTTGATAGGAAAACATTAAAGAATCCAGAAAATCCATTTTTAAACAGACCTCTTTACACTGCCTGTTTGTCTTTAGGAAGGCAAGGTGAAAAGCTTTGCTAGTTAGCCATCCTTGAAATATTAACTCAGCAGCAGAAATTCCCATGAATGTCATGTCCGAGGGCTTTGTAAAAGCAGACAGCACAGTGAATAATTCATGTAAAAATCCTGTTTCAAACTGCCTGACTCTGCTTCATCAACTGTTGAACCGTGTAGTCGGCTTTGTAAGCTAGAAAAATATTAGCACTCCAGTTTCAAACAACACGCCACTGAGAGCAAGTGAGTCCGCACAATGTGATGTGATTGAAACAATTAATTAAATCAGCGAGTGAATCAGCAGCTATTTCTCTGAACAACCATGCGAGTCATTTTAAGCCAAAATGAATCACTTCTTTTTATTTCAGCATCCTAAATGTTCATATCAAGAGTTCCTTTTGAGACTGTTTTTATATTATCTAGTGTTTTGTGGCTACCATGATCAATCTCTCTTGTTTGATTATAATTTATTATACAAATAAGCATCATATAATATGTCTTCTTTGATATGTGTTTTTTCATAAAGAAAAAGCATAATATTGGTGCTCTTGAGTGTATTTTGGTGGGAATGATTTTCCCATAGAGTCATTAAGAAGAGACAAAATATAGCTTTACTTTGTTGGTTAGCTCCTGCCTTGTGAGTGAAAATATGTAGTCCATCTAACAAAATCAATGCACTTTCTATAAGGCTCATTCACATTCTTATTTCCATGGTGCTTTATTTATCCATTTTTATCTCCTGCTGCATGAAATAATAACTGAGCGTGTAATTGGTTGTAGATTATGATTTTCAGTCATGTGGGTGGTAGTTGTTCTGATATAATTAAGCAGGACTGCATGAAAAGGGTTATTTTAATCACCATCTGTAACCTGTAGACTCAACTGCCAACGCTCTGTTATTTGCTCTACATCGTCATAAATAGAAGACATTCTGTCATAAACAGAGATGTAAAATAATCAAGTAATTACTTAGGGATTATTTAATATGAAGAAACTCTGATATGTTAGAAACAATTATTATGCTGAGGAAAATCATTATGATCCCGCTGGTGAGCATTGCATTACTCTTGCTGAACATTATCTGCTGAAACATGAGTTGACCAAGCTGCTGGCTCTTCTTCTTTTCTTGAGTATAACATTAACAGTTTGCTCCATCTGTCAGCATATTTCTTCTGGTTTAATGGCACTTTACTCTGTGAGGTCACTTTGTGACTTCCTGTCCAGAGTCTTTCAAATTAACAGAAGAGATTTCTTTGCCAGTTTGTTGTCAGGTGATAAAGCTTTAAGTACACACTGTCTGGGGAATTTTAATTACACGCCACATCAGAGATAACACAATCAATATGGTAATACAATATGTCTCCAGTGGAATATATGCTACATGCTAGAGCTGCAGCTATCGAATATTTTAGTATTCGAGTATTCTACTGAAAATCCCATCGATTAATCGAGTAATCGGATAAAATACATCCTTGTTTAGTTAAAGAGCAGTTATTTTTCAAATGAAAATTTTTCTCTTTAAGAAATAGAATTTTCTGATACAGCATGTCAGTAAGAGCACTTGCTTTGGTAGCTCCAAAATCTGTAAACACACTTTGACACATTTTTTGTGCTTTGTACATCTCATTAAATGTTGCGGCCCCAAATGGCACCCGTTTCGTAGAATGACCCATTAGTCTCCAAACTCCAGAAAAGAAGCTAGATTTGTTGCTAGTTGCTATTTTGTATAAGAGGTAGCTTGAGGGGTCTGAAAACTCTCTTAATATGGCCTCAGCTCTATTTGAAATACCACTCTTTGATCTTTTTTAAAATTAAACGATTCCTCGAGGCGGAGAAAATTACTCGAGTAATTTTTGTAATCAAGTACCTCGAATCATTTGAGGAATCGTTTCAGCTCTACTCCATACTTTATCAACCAACTATGTCTACAGTTGAACTAGAGGTTGTAGATCTTAAAACATGATGCTCTGCATTGTGCACTCACAGTTTACATTAAACCATTTGTTTTCTCTTAAGTTGTTATGTTTAAGTGCATTCTTACATTTATGGTTGTAGGATAACAAGGTCAGCACTCACACATGTTCACCAACACAAGCACCCGCTCACCCCTGCCTTGTCTAAATTGCTCTGTGGATTTTCCAATCTTGAACTTGCTTGTTAAAAAGACCTTGTCAGTCAAAGTTGCGAGCTTCCAGAGTTGTTGACATTCCTCTTGTCACCTCAACAGCGATGCATGTCATGCATTTAAAACATGCAGGCCAACAACATAACATGTTTCCACAGGGCACATGAGAGGCTGTTATATCTGATAAGTGAAGACTGGAAGGAAGTAGTGTTAAGTTTTAATGCAAACTGTTTTGAAATAACAATGAATCGACATATTCTGACTGTGTATTACACTGCAAATAACATTATTGTTTCTGTCAGGTTAGTTTTCTTTTTTAATCACATTCATTTTTTTGCACGTCTGTTACTCACTGAGGTTTAAATAAAGCTTTAATCTTGAGATCTCAAAGTTTAAAGCACACAAACATAAGGAGTAGATGGATTACATTTGAAGCACAGTTAAAGCTGATGCCAGATTATAATAGCAGCCAAGCAATGATCTATGACAGTGACTCAGGCTGTAAAATTAAGGACTGAAATTCTCTACAAATCCTACAGGGGCATTTTATAAAACAAAGCATTTCCTTAAATGTTTCCCCAGTTGAACGTTTGACTTTGTATTTTCTCACCGGACATGCTAACAGTGTGTCTGTACTTTGTGTGTTTTCCAGGCCAGGAGGAGGACGGGCGCAAGATTTTGGTCCTCAGTTACCCCCAGTATTGTCGCTACCGTTCAGTGTTGGCGCGGCTCAGAGAGCAGCCGTCCTCCCTGCTCATAGACCACACAGTGCTGGCACTGGGCGGCATTGCTGCATTGGGAGGAAGCACACGGATCCTGTACTGTCGGGACACCTTTGAACATCCCGCCTTGCTGCAGAACGACAGCATCTGTGACGAGTTTGGTAAGTGAGGCAGCTGGACGTTTGATTGTACAGTTTATTAGTCTGTCTAAAATGCTAACAGCTATTACCGTGACAGTTTATGGTATTTTGAGTGTTGCACATTGCCAAATGAAACATCAAACTCCTCATGTCCTAAACTCTAAATGTGAGGAGGCACTTAAAACTCATTCTCACAGTTTGGTTCAACTCAAACTTTCAATTATGTCATTATGGTTACCCCAACCATTTGTTCAAGTCTGCTTTTAGTGGAAAATGGACTCTGTGTACACTTTCTGGGCCAGGCTATTTGATGCCATTGTGTTAAAACCCATAAAATGCACTTTAATCCATCCAAAATGCTAACGTTTTACAATTAATATCGTCAAAGTAGAAATCATATAAAATGCTGAAGAAAAGGTGGTATTTGTGTATGTTTTTATCAAGCCAAACAAAAGTACTAACCTGTGAAATGAAACTGTCTTAAAAAAGCAACATCTAATTAGCTGAAGATAAAAGAAGAAAACTGTCTGCTTTCCTTTTTTCTACTCATCTGAAAGTTTTATCATTTCAACTTGACATTTAAGGTCCGCATAGAGTAGTATGGATACCACTGTGCATGTGAAAGCAATTCAAAGATCACCTGCTGTAATGCCGCCACTAATGCTAAAAGCAGTGCAGCATAATGTTAACACATCACAATACATCAGATCAAGTGTGTTGTACACTACAGATAGCATGCACTTGAAAACAGCCCAGATAACTCATCCATAGTAAGACCTAGTGTGCTTGTTTGGATGATGATATGGGCACAGTGAGCCTATTAGTTCATATGGATTTAAGCTAGGTCGTCTAAATTGTTAAGTGATAAACAGAAACTTAAACATCCTTGTAGCCTGCCTGTTATTAAAGGAGGCTTATTATTGTTTGCTTCATTTCTCTTTCTCTTCTTTTTCATGTCTCTACTGCCGGGGTCTGCAACCTGCGGCTCTGGAGCCTCATGCAGCTCTTTGACTCCTTTGCAGTGGCTCCTTGTAGCTTTAAAAATATTATTAAAATAAAGGGCTTTTAATATATTTCATTAAAAGAGTATTAATGATAACAACATAGACACTAAGTAAAATCATAATATAACATTTTGTACTAGAAATGCATCACCTCTTGAAACAAAGCTTTTTGCAGTTTTTTGAATTGTGATTTGATTTTAATTTTTTTTTATTTCAATTTTTTGACATTTTTGCGAATAAAGAAAAATAATTCCCCATTTTTTGGAGATAGAGCAAATTTTGGAATTTTTTATATAAATCCCTCTCTTTTGCAATTTTAGAAAGTTTCAACAATTTTTTTAAATTAAGCAAAATTTAAAAACTGCATTATTTAGGGTTTTTTTGTTTGCAAATTTATGAATTTCTCTAAAATTTTGTACATTTATTAAATTCATTTTTATATTTTGCTAATGTTTGTTGTTTTTTTAATTTCCAAATTTTGCAAAATTTATAAAATCTATTACACTACAAATTTCTTTTTTTCTTAAATTTTCAAATTTATTTAAAAATAAATCAAATAAATCCAAAAAAATAGATTTATTGAAAATAAAAAAACTAAGAAATCACATGTACAAATTTATAAACACAAAAACTTCTCGTTTAGATAATTATTCACCTGATTATACACTTTTTTTGTCTTAATGTGAAGATAAAGTAGATTTTGCGGCTCCCGAATGACTTTCTTCCAGGTAAGCTGAGGCAAAACGGCTCCTTTAAAGGTTGCAGATCCCTGCTCTACAGTCTGCGGATATTTGTACACAGTTGTACAGTATATGAAAGCAGTTACACTCTGTTAAGGTCAGAAGCTAAAGCTACATTAGCTTCTAGCTACTTGTAAAGCACAGATATTCTGTTCAAACTTGCAGGCAACATAGGCAAAAATTTGACATTCAAGAAGCAAGCATGAGATGGTAATGTCCCCTTTTTCTTTTTGCTAATTTGCGTCTTTAGCTGTAACTAGCTGCGAATGGAGCTTCCTTAATACGGCTAAATAGTCCAAACGTGTAATATCACTACTGAGCCTTTCATTTATCTAGTGTTCTGGTGTTTAGTTAATGGGTTTTCAAGACAGAGTTTAAACAAATACATTTATATAAAGTTGTTTAGCCATTAGCTCATGTTGTTGTTCGCATTGTTAGCCAAAACCAAACAATACCAACAAATGTGTTGTAGTTTTCCTGTAAAAGCAACATAAAAACATCTCTGTGGAAAGAACCAGCAAAAAACTTTTGGTTAAATTATTTATTGAAGATTCTTAGCTGAAATTGTGACAGGCTTTCTGGTTGTTGCTGGTATCCAGCTGGGTTTCAAGCTAGTAACATTAGCATCTGGTTAGCTCAGTCACCACAGTAACACCAGAATACTGCTTGCCCGCCCCCACTCCATGTCTGTACTCTGCCAATTTTAAAAGTATGTTGTACATTAATGACTAAGGTAAATCATCTTTGTAGTTAAAGAGTAAACAGACTCTCTAATCCAAGGAAACCTTAAACGCTCCTTCATAAACATGGTGGCTCTGCTGGCACCAAATGAAAGATATAGAGAGATATAAAAAGAGAGACACATAGGAGGGTGTGAAAAAAAAAAGTAGTGGTGATTTCTATATTTTTAATATAGATTAGAAGAAGGAAATCCTTGCCACTTCTTCCATAGCTGTGATTTGAGTTTGGCTGGGGATCATTAGCTTGCCTGCTTGGCCTCATTTCACTCATAACTCCTTTGTTTGTATTATAACAATGCTACATTTGAGCTTTAATTTCCCCAAGCAAATTAAAGCTATTTAAACCCTACATCCACTTTTTGTGCCGGGTAGTTATTACTAAAAGGCTCAAGTGTAAGGCAATAGTATTGATCATTCCTTGCCTTAAAGCAGGCTGTCAAGTATAGTTCTTTGTTTGGTCTCAGTTCGTTTGACCTCAGATGGGCCTCTCTGTTTACGAAAACAAGTGACCTCCATTCAAACACTCTCTCCAGTCACACCTATGAAAAGCATTCTGTGGTTCCAGTGAGGAATTTTGAAGTGCTGGAACATGTCTATTTGCCATTCTCTGTGCTTTCCCCGCTGCTCATGAATCCACACATTTTATTAACCCCGAGCTGGGCTAAAACAAAGGAATAATGTGATTCATCTCTCTTTATATTTCCTCTGCTCGGTTTGCACAGTGGAGCTCAGCGGGCTCTTGTGCAGCATCAATTTGACATTCACAGTAACGGCTCCTCTGGTCAAAAGTCATTGTTTTTCTTTTCCTGTAAATTTGCCAGCAGGTAATTGCATTTTTAAGAGTGCGGCAGAGGTGAGACCAGAAGGGAAAACGGTTTTAGGCATAGGAAAATAAGTTATGAATAGTAACGCTAACATCCTGTGGCTGCTGTTGCTCATTCGCTTGGCTCAATAATGCCATTCCTCTGTGAGCCACATTTAAGCTAAAGGTTTATTTTCAGAGCCTAAGGGAGCTCTACTTTTTATTTTTTTTGACTAAGGCAACCAGATTTCTAAAGTTATTCACATGAAGGTTTTACTAGGTTTGAAGCAAGCTTTTATATCTGCTTGAATTGCTGCTAGGAGACTTGTTTGTGATTTGTTTCAAAACAGCAGAGCTAAGTAATTTCCATCTCTCTGCCAAGTGAACTAAGGCCCCAAGGGCGTCTTACTTATAGGCACAAACACATGAACGTTTGCACATTTGCACTTAGAATCACACACAACTGCTGAGTAAAGTTATCCTGCCATTTACAGGCTCCGTATCAAAAAAGCAGCAATAAAAGCCATATTAAATCCACCTTTATTAGGGTAAATACCAGCGCTGTGGACACGTTAGAAGGAAATACTGTGCAGCTGAGAAATATTAAAAAGTTAAAAATTGATCTGGGGAGCAGTTTTAGGACTTTCTTCTTTGCTTCTCTTAATGCTAATTCTGACCTTTTATATTCAGCCAAATCTGCTGTGGCAGCTCTAATAGCCGTCCGTCTTGTCTCGGCTAATTCATGAAAGTGTGTCAGGCTACCTCAGGGGGGGTGAAGAAGAGAGGCCTCAGGAAAAAAAAAAAAGAAGTGTGAGTGCAGATTTTCAGCAAGTCTGTTGGTTCAGTGTTGTGTGAAATGTAGCCATCAGATAAAAAGCAAGGTGTTAAAACGTAGCCTATTCTTGGTTGCTTTATTATGGCTTCAAAACATCCCTACAGTGCATTTAAAGAGCAAAATATTCATTTTTTTATGGAAGGCATATGTTGCTTTTCTCCTCTCATCCTGATTCGTCTTTAAATTTTCCAGGTGAGTGGTTAAACAGCAGCCCTCCCCTGCGCTTGTGTACATAATCACTTTGATATCTCCAGTATTTGCTCTGACTTCACTCTGTGATGTAAGCTCATCCTTTTTATGACATGGACAGTTGTCTGAGCTCTTTCTAACTCAATCTATTTTTCCTTTTTTTTATGTTCATCCACTTCACCAACCTGCTTTTGAAACCACTGTGAGCAAAAGCTGCAGTTGCGTCAGATCACAGATCTTTTAGTCCTGTGATCCATATTTATGTTCAGCATCGCCTGTCACCCCTGCAGCTGCTTTCCTCACGGGGAATGACACAGTTTTTGTTTATAATTATCATGCACTCTCTGCCAGCGTGGATTGATTATACCCATTGCTACTTTGTGTCCCCAATTTAATTTTCTTGCCAGGAGGAAAGTAATATCAGCGCTGCACAATGGCAGAAGAAAGAGAAATAAGTGGGGCTGAAGACACATAATCCTTACAGTACTTACTGCCTGACAATCTGAATAGAAAACAAGCTCTTATATAAATCTAAGAATAATCAGGTCTTACATACTGTACGAGAATAATATTGGTATAACTGCCAGTTGCTCTGTTGTGAGAAAAAGCCTGGAATAGTTTGAGTGGGCCAGGCCTTTGACGCTTTGAACGACAGATGACAAGGTTGAAGTTCTTGTTATTAGCTGTCACTGTGTTTGGTATTACTCACATTCATTTGGCACCGATTCTGTACGTGCAACAAAGCAACAACATAAATATTTGTAAGCTCGACCTGTAAGATGTTACAAGATTCGCTCGGCTGTCACACATTTGGGCGTCTGTGAAGGAAAATATTATGACCAACATTTTTCTCATTTCTCTGATTTCGGAGTTATGCTGACCTTCCTCTCCCCCTCGCCTTCAGAAACCTAACCCTCCTTGTGTGCACACTGCTTAAATCAACAGCATTTTCAAAGTTAGTGAGGCAATCATGTTTGAGGCAAAGCAGCCCCCCCTCCACTCCTCTTCCTCCCTTTTTGCTCTTTCTCTTCTGTGCTATATATTCCCCAGGTCTCTCTCCTTGGCACAGAAACTATATATTTCATGCTCAGCTCAGTGTGTTTTGTTTGAAATATCTCTCACTCGGTGCTGGTTTGATTTTTATTAAAAAGAAACATTTCGAGAGCAATCCTTTTGGAATCCCTTTTCTGTAATCCCCTAAGGGTGGGAGGAGTATAAAAAAACTATTTATTGCTTCAATATATTAAAATTATCCAGATGTACTGATCATAAACTGAAATTTTACAGTCTATTTTTGATCTGTGCTGCGTGTTTGCTAGTTTTTGTACATCTGTGGCAGGGTTTTGGTCATGCTTTTTGTGCATCTGTGAGGGTGTTTCTGCCTGTCTAACTTAGTTGCAACTGTGTTTGACAGAAAAAGAGAGATTTCCTGTTTGGTCTCTGGTCCTGTAACTGAAACTGATCCTGAAACATACCGGACAGCTGAGGAGAATGCAAATGAAAAGCATGCTAAAATCATAACCCTGCACTGTGAGATAACATCTTTAAAAACATTCACTCCCTGTTAGCTTGATTGGGCTGGGTCACCAGATTGAACATACAGTATGATGTCATTGTTTCCACAACTTGAACCACTTTCTCGCTCGCTCTTTAAACATGAAATCAGATTAGATGAAATATGCATATTGCGATACCGTCCCATGACAGCCCCGTCTGTTAATGTAATAGGCAAACTGCTTGCTAAGCTCATGTTTTCCCATCTCCTCTGCAGATTTGTGTTAACCACCGGCCCATGAATTTTTCATCGTCCATATGTCATGGTGTACAGAGGCCGTGGAGGAGAAATTTAGAGGAGAAAAGAGGACATGTTGTAGCTCTATAGTCTGATTTCATAATCAGGACGTGAACTGTATACAGCAACAGCTGAACATACGGTGAGGGCCACTTATACCGCAGTCATGTCTTTCATATATCTCTCTAGTTTTACAGGAAATGAAAGATACTGTGCATATTTTTACATTAAAGCCATGTTACATAACTAAACATACCATGCTATATGTTGCTGTGTGTCTTGGTATTGTTCTGGTATTGATACTGTTATGACTAAAAGCACTTTCTTGTACGAGTATCAGCAGCATTACCCTGACCTCTGCGCTGAATAAAACACAATCTTCCTGATTATCCTGATTATGTCATCAGTTATACACCAGCTCTTCATGTATTACTTTGTGTTGCTGCCTGTCTATTTTTAGTCAAGCACATAGAGACACTCATAGAGAGACTTCTCAAAGGTCTGTGCCTGGTATTTAAAGTTCAGAGTTTTCACAAAGGAGCAGTGCAGAGGATTATTGATGAATCCAGGAAGTGGGAACATCAGATTGTACACTAACTTTATTTAAAGGGTAATACTATGACGCATCTCCCACACTTCTCAAAATGCTATTTTTTGTTCCAGTTTAATTTCCCCATTGAAAAATCTCCAGAAAAAGAAGTAGGAGTTGTGGAGTTTCAAACTAACTCTCTAACTATTTAAAGGACCAGTGCGTGAGATTTAGGGGAAATCATTCACTTGTCTTTACATTGGGGCAGGGGCGGCCAACCGGTCAGAGACCAAGAGTCACAAAAATGACCGTGGTACTACAAAGAGCCACATCACGCACGTGGTCTCACAAACACACTTCCTCTCACACATAAACGAAATGACATGAAATGAAAATCAATACATTTCCAATTTTCAAGGCGAGGTTTATTGTGTTTGTTAGTGTGTTTGAATTTGTACTAGAGAAGAGAAACTGAAACTTAAGTGTCAACATGTACACCCAAATATTGATCAACACTGATCGCAACGTTGGCATCAGTATATAAATATTTTAGATTGATCGGCACACTGCTACTTATAACTATATATATTTTTATGAATGGATCGAAGAGCTGCACACCAAAAGGCAAAGAGCCACATGCCACAGGTTGGCCATTCCTCGTTGGGGCAACATCAGCTCATAACTGTTTTGCTTTAGACTCTGATCTTTTTGTCACATTTTATTTGTATTACAGTTAACTGTGGTATGTAAAAACACACGGACCAGAACTGGTAATTGATCTTAATGATAACTGCACCTGAATCGGTTGATATTCAGTTGACTGAGGTGTTATTTCTGCGTACTGCTCTCAGTGTCTCTTTAGTCTCTTATTACTCACTTTTTTACTTTTAAAAAATGTGATGTTAGCCTAGATGGCTAGTCAGGAAGGGCTGGAAAGCTCACTGGGAAAAATACAACACCAGAGCATTTGAGACATTTAAAGTTTCCACTGCGGAAGTCAAGTCATGCAGACTAAATATGGAGGAAGGAAAACTTTCTGAAAGTTTGCGCAACTGTTTGTTTTGTAGAAAATAAAGATGATGTGCTTCAGCTAAATTCAAGCAAAATTCACAGAATACGACCTCATGATGAAACCTGTGCTATGATGCTAGCTTTAGCAAGAAGCCACCCAAGATGCCATGATGTTTAACCCTTATTCAGCCACAACGCAGTGGAATCTATGGTCATAACACCATCATTCATTAACTGACTGTGTTGTTAGATCAGAGTTAGCAGGCACCAAGCAGACAGCATTGAACTAGTTACGACCTTTAAAAGTTAAGAGGGAAGTTAAACAAGAACTTAAAATGAAGGGAAATTAGCAACAACAGCCTTAATGTTATTTCCAGTATTCATACATGAGGATTGTGTAGACACTGACAACATCTTAAGTGATTTTATTACCGTGACATCTTCTGTCTAACACAACACAACTAGCTCTGCCAAAGCATCTGTCTTCATATACTTTTGTTGCTTAATTAGCTCACATTTTTTAACCTTGGGGAAATAAATACTTTTTTTTTTAATGTGCTAGAAAAGCTTTTTCATAAGACTCAAGAATATTTATCATTAGACTGCACAGTGAGCCTGGCCTGTTGACTTTTGTGGAAGTGAAAAACTCAAGGACATGTTATTTTGAAAGACAAAGTGACTTTATTTTTCTCTGGTATGTAAGAAAAAATAGCATTCAGGTATGAAGTTCCCCTGATTTGCACCACATTGTTCCAAATCAAATCAAATTACAAATACTCTTTAAAAAATACTCTGATAAATGAATCTAATCATGATACATTGAAAAGGGTCAAAAAGGGAGTCCCGTTTGTGAAAACCAAGCAGCCCGTGTTTTGACATGTTTTATATGAAATGTATTGTGAGTTTCATCTTAAGACTTTGAGATATTGCAACTTGTCTTTTTACTTTTAGCGTGTCACATATTGTTTCTGCTGCAATGTTTATACAAATATCAGATACTATTTAACTTATACATTTCGTACTGAGTTCAGATTTCCTTCAACACATTATAATTCATTTAAACAAAAAAAAATAAAAAACATACCAACCAAGAGTTTTTATGTAGCTTTATGTCACATGGTCTAAAGGTGACTGTACAGAATCAGTCACTGAGTAAATTTCATGTCTCGACATGTAGGTGAACTTTGATGCCTTCAGTGGAGAAAAAAAAATGGGAACACATAAATGATTTGAAAGTTTTTGGGTTTTACATTTGGCTGCCTTGAAAAAGGGTTAAAATTTTTTACCCAATTTTAAAAACTTTTTTTAAAACATTTTTTTGGAGCTGGGGGATGAAATATGGGGCTTTTGAAAAGCTCCTTTGGAATAAAAGATAACTTTAAACTGCACTGCATGTTGTCAATTACTTCACACTTTGGCTCACTCAAGCTCATTTATTTTATCTTGGCTGATTTTTCCAATAATACGCTTGTCAAACGACAGAATTAGAGCTGAGCAGTATGGTTTAAATCAAGTATGATTATATTTACAGGAACACTTTGAAGCTGTAGTGGATGACACCTCAAGACTCATGTTTGAGGGAAAAAAAAATCCCAATTTTGCGCTGTGATTCAACTCCTGAATGCCCCTAATAAAAATTACAGAACAGCATGTTGCAACCTGGAGTGAGCACGTCTGACTCATCGGTGTAACTGTAGATGCTGTTTACAGAGACGGCTCAGCCCTCGGCAGCCGGGTTTGTTGGGTTAAAGTGTCGAGCATCTTTTCACTCGTCTGCAGGTAGAGGCTTGTTGTTGCTGGTTGTTGTTTCTGAAAAGGGCTTGTGTAACTTAAGTGACGTCAAATACCTTTTTTTTTTTTTTTTCACCACTGATATATGAAAGTAGCTAAGTGAGGATTACACTGTACCTCCTGACTTTGATTGATGTTTCCTTTTTATCTTTCCAAAAAATGACGCAGATGTTTCTCAGGAAAAGAGGACAAGTGTCAGTGCTGGCAACTGCTTGAGTCATTTGTTTAAAAAGTCTTAAGGAGATGTAGTGGGAGAAATGAAAGTGCTTGTTTTGTTTTTGAATAAGTAGAACAAACTCCCCACATCACTGAATAATAATCACTTCACGTAAGAAGAAGAAGAAAAATGGACAAAGAGATGAAAGTATTGGCCTGTTTGTCCTGTGAAGGCTGATTATTTATAATCACCGTGGCTTATTGCTTTGTAGCTTTTCAAAATGATAAAGTCCCTCTGATTGGGCTCATTGGTCGACTCAATCTCATCAAGTGTAACTAGAGCGTGATCTATTAGAATACATATGTTTTATTGATGTTTGGGCTTCTTGTTTATCCTGGCATTCATTTATTTATAGGTCGATGCTGTGATTTTTTTTTTTTCCTCCAGTAATGAATAGGATAAGCCTTGAAGCTTATCCACTGCTCCCTTTCATCTCTCCTTCCCTCCCTCCCCCCCTCCCTCTTCTCCCTCCAAAAGCCAAATTGAAATACTGTATTTTTAAAGCCGCCGTCCTGCCGAGTTGTTGCTGCAGTCTGTCAGTATCAATGATGTGGAAGCGTTTGAAGGTTATCCCGTTTTTAGTAAATCCTCCACATTATGTAACTTTGACTCTGTTTTACATTTGGCACTTGGCTTGGAAAAAAAAACAACAACGAAAAGCAGGGTGTGTATTTGGGACAGTCCCCTCTGCTGGCTCTTAACATTTTTTTTTTTTTTTTTTGACTGAACGGGATTTATTTTTCAGTTCCCTCCTCCTGAAACAATAGCCATTAAGTGCTACTTCCCAACAGCTGAAGTGACACATTCACTTGATATTTTCAGCTTGTATTGTGTTGCAGTGAATTAGTTTTGTTGTCTCTTGACAGAAAAGCAGTGCAGCTAGTTTGTGTGGATTGAATATTGTGTTGTTTTTGGGCTAAAGCCAACATTGTAAACTAGTCCTCCTTTTTTTGTGTTGTTATAATTAAACTGTGTATATGTGTCTGTGTGTGTGTGTGGGGGGGTGTTTTGAGCTAAATACTTGGTGATATTGTTAAGTCCCCTAGGGGTCAAAGGTCATTGCATTCCTCAGCCAGTGTGTCAGTCAGTGGATCAGGGCTGAGATTAAACCCCGCTATGTCTCGAGTGTGATGTGTGCTAATAAGTGCTTAACAGGTGACGCTGCCATCATGAGGCAATCACATGAGGAGGTGGAAGGAAGGGAAGAAAGAAAGACAGAAAGAAAAAAGACACCAGAGGAGGAAGGATTCACTCCCCTTAACTGCAGCTTGTTTTCAGTCTAAATTGAGTTTGGGAAATGTCTATTGTAAAACATGAAGCGTTGTGACTGCGTACCATAATTTTCTATTTACTGTGCAAATGGAAAGCTCGAGTCAACAGTGTTTTTTTTTTTTTTTAATTTTATGAGTTTGTGCGGTGGCAAAGTACACACATTCACACCCCTGTTGAAACACACACCCCGATGAATCCGATGAGAATGATTTCATAATCCGTCGCAATAATAAACTTCTTTGAACACTTTAATTGGCTCTTCCTGGAACGGCACGGCTTCGCTTCATTTGATCTGATGAAAGAGTAATGTTGCTTCTCCCCAGGGGGAGCATGCACAACAGCGCACAAATAATGAATTAAGAGCACTACCCTTCCTTTTTTTTTTCTTCCAAATGACTGCAGTAACAAAGCAGGAAAATTCATCTTGCTCTTACACCACTTCCCCCTGATAATTTGCTCTTTATGTTTACTTGGTTATACGTTTAATTTTCAGCTTGTTTTAGGTGAAAGTAATCCGGATTCTTGGAAGGATAATGCGCTGAGGTCACACAGAAATTGATTGTCATCTGAAAGCAGCATTGTGGCTGGAAGTCTTCCAGAAACATTCCTCATGTGTGAATCTGTGAAAAGTCACACTTCCTGTACACTCCTTTGGAAATACTAGCGCTTTTGAAAAGCCTGTATTGCAAGAAGCGGAATTAGATTTTCAAGGCTCTTTGGTGTATGTAAAGTGAATGAAGGCAATGCAGAAGAGGTAAAAGGAATATGTAAAATTGAAACTGGCAAAGTCATGATGGTTTGGTAGAGAGTCCTCGTCTCTTTGCTGAGGAGTATTAACAGTGACAGTCTGAATGGAGAGTCTGTGTACTGCTACAGTATGGTCACAGAAATGACCTCATTACTGGCATATACATTATGTATGTGCACACACATACATACACACACACGAGACACATTGATCTTCAAATGGCGTCAATTTCCCATTTATACATCAGCCTCCTAATTATAACCCCTGACACGCCTGATTAAGAAGTCAGTACAAACTTAAAACTTTAAACACAAATTTTCCTCAATCTTGTCCCTTTTTCCTCGAGTATGGCTTGGCTGTAAATCCTACACACACACACACACATGCACACACAAACACGCGTTTTAGCACCCCTCATGGCTGCCACAAACTACAACAACGATTCACACGATATTATGAGAGCAAGATAAAAATACAGGAGCGTATTTTTAATGTCTCGGTAAACACACACTTGCCGGTATGTGGGCTTGTCTCCATGGCAACCCCAGTCAGAGCGTGCCCGGCCTCGCGTTTTGACAGCTCCTCCTGATGATGATTGATAATTACTACCTGACTTGTTGTCCCCGTCTCCACAAACATATGGCGGGAGCTGCCCTCCACCGTATATCTGCCAAAATGTTCCCTTTTCTGATAATAGCTTTTTAATGTTGCATTTTGTTGTGCGTGCACAGCAATCAAACACCCCCCAACACACACACATACACACCACACACCCAACCCCACCCCTTTGTAATTACATTTGCTGCAGCTCGCATAATTATTACAGAAAGGAAAGAGAAATAGATAGGAAAGGCAGGGGAGTGGGAGAAAGTCGAAAAGAGGCGGAGGATGGAGGGGGGAATAGAGTTGATTTCACATTGAGTTGATGCGTTTCTCACTGCGCTGCTGAATTTAAATTTGACAAATTGTCAGGATCAACACAAAGAAGCAGCATTTTTTTCATAATATAGTCTCATATTAGAATATAAACAGCAGATAATAGTGTGTGTGGTGGGCTGCAGTTAAATCGAGGCTCTTTATTCCATATCTGTGAGTGCACTACTTTATAATGCAGTGTGTGTGCGTGTATGAATCTCATATTTAGACCTGATTGAAAGCAATCTTGTTACATTCAGCGAGGACATCAGTCTATAAACATGATTTATCTGCTGCACACTGGATACCAAGGCATTAGCACAAACCCCTTTGTTGTGGATATGCTGACACCTCACTCCTGACCAGCATTTTAAACCTCTAATTTAAAACACGTCTCTTCATATTCAACTTATTTACATCTGCTAAAACAACATGAGTGGGGGGTTTCAGTTCAGTTTATGTGATTAAAGGAGAAAATTACGGCTGTTTCTCTTAACTGTGAGCTTAAGTAGTAGCTGCCCCTCAGAGTGATTAAATTCACATTCATGTTTGTATTTGTCTTTCATTTATTAAAACAGTTTATTGGCCTCAATGACCTCCGCTTCCAGGAACAGGAACATTATCAGCAACACTCTCTCTCTCATTATGTCTCAGCTTCCGCAAGCTAAATCAAATGAACTTATTAGCCCTGGAGTACTTGATTTTACATGTCTGTGGTTCCAGATGGCTAGAACAACTACCTCACCTTTATCCCACTGTGGTTCATTTAATGTGCAGCACACCTGCAGAAGGCAAAAAAAGCCTGGCGCTCCATAGAAACCGAAGTCAATTCTAATGCTGTGTGATTGAGGTCTGCCACAGGCTACGGCAACAGACAGGCTCTGTGAAGGAGATAATGATGCATGCACACACAGCTGTCAGTCAGCCGGCTAAAGGGAATCGTCTTTGAGGAAAATAAAAACAGACTGTAGCCGATATAATGCAGTATTTGTATAGGAAATGATGGGTTTGGGAAATAGAGTGGAACGAGTTGTCAGAGCTGTTGCAACAAGGAGAAAAGATCTGGTGAGAATATCCCCAGACCAGAAAATCTCGCATGGATTGCTGTCTTTGCAGTGAGAATATATTCATATATATTCATACTGAACAAAGGCAGGGGTGTCAGATTGAGAGAGGGGTTTCGATTAAAGGATGAGTCCAACCAAATTACTAAAATATGAGGGAGTGATTTTAACCCCACAAACAGTCTGTGCTTAATTCAAGAAAAAAGGGCTGTGAAGAAACTGCAGGTGAACTTTGAGAGGTCTTGACCTTTAAACCTGCCTTAACTGGTTGCACTTATTTTTTTGCTTAACAAATTCAACATGTGTCAATTTTTTATTTTCTGATGGTGAAAGTGAAACCAGCGTTCACATAGTGTCTTTGTTATGGATTAAAAACACTGGAGCTCTCTGAGGAAGGCCTGAGACTGTGCTTCTGAATAGCATCTTTCACACATGTGATCCTCAAAAAATTTCTAAGGGCTCTGTCCTAAAATATTCCCAATTTTGCATGTTCAGGCATATTTCTTACAGCGAGAAACCTTCTTTGTCACGAGGATGCTGCTGGTGCTGGTGTCAGGACACGCCATCAAAAGTACTCTATTTAACAAGAGCGAACATTTGTCTGATTTATTGGAAATTGGGCACTTTTTTCTCAAGGGATAATTTCCCCTGTTAACTATTTTTTTAAAGGTGATTGTATCTCAGTGGAAAAAAAATCAATCAGCACAGTTTCAAATATAATTCTTCACGCTGTGAGCATCACAAGTACAATTCAATAAAGCTTCATTGTTCTGTGGAAGAGAAATCTCACAGACTGATATCTCTAACTGCACAAATTAGGTTTTGACAAATGAACAACATCGTACTCATTTAATCTTCTAAGAAAAGTGCTGCCAAGAAGAAAAATAAAGAAAAGAAGAAGGTTTAGAATAAAGAAATCCAGTCAGAGAAGAAGAGGCTGTTTATGAGAAGCTGTGTATGAGGACCTGCGGATGAGTCGTTGCACCTCAGGGACTTTTGTTGTTGGAGCTCTTTAGCAACAAACCAGACTAATCCCTCCCTTTGACTCATGCACATGCTCTAATAGCCTTGTATTACAGTGTTAGCCTGTGTAGAGACAGGACAGGAGTTTCTGATACAGGTGCTGTATCCGAACACACCACTGCTCACTGACTCTGAAAAATGTAAATTGTCTCTCTTGCTGCTTGTCGGTGTTTACTGCCTTTTCCTCTCCATCTGTCTATCTCTCTCCCCCTGTTTTATTGGAAGGTGAGCTTGTTGTTGTTGAGGGCTTGGCAAAACTTGGCTGTGTTTGTGTAATAACAGTAACTAGTATCCATTGTCATGCCTCAGAAGCAGCCAAATGCATTCCTCATTAAATTCAGAATCGCTCTCAGCCACAGCAGTGTAAAAATATCTTCTTATGATGCATTCAGGGGCACAAAAACAGGCAAGAAAATAACAGCAGTGATGAAAATATTCCAGCATTATTGATGTGAAACCCTCCAGAGGTTGACCTAATATGAAACAGTGTACTCTCACATTCAGCTGTGAAATGTTTTCCACTTTATCAATGATAATCTCCCTCTGTATAATTATGAGAAATTAATTAACACTTGTATCATCTATCAACCTGCAGAGGGTTTGATGATTAATAAAACAGTGTATTCTGTCCACCCACACACTCTGTCTCACTCTGTGGGCGCGTTGTGTAATTTTTTTGATGATTGCGGTGATAGAGATGCTTGAAGTATTACTGTTCATTACTTTTTTTTGGTGCTGTCACTGTGTGTCTCGAATGAAACGTGCCTGAAGCGCAGGAACAGAGGAATAACTCTGCTGTCAGAAGTGACAAAGTGAGAATTATGAGCACGTCAGAAATGTCTGATATGAGAACGTGAAATGCGACGGTGACTACAGTCAGCAGCAAAATGATAGAGAGCAGGGAGTGCTCAGTAGCTGCTACTTATATGTTGCAAATCAAGAGTTTCTTTTTGGTTTCAGAAGTAGCGGCAAAGAAGACAGAGAAAAGAAAGCTACTTATTTCAGACATTTATATTTTAGGTGCTCTGAAGAGTTTTCTCAAAGTTTTGTTTTTACCTTATAAAGATAATTGTGTGCATCTTTAGGAGAAGGCAAATTTTGTGAGGCATATTTAAAATCCTGCAATTTATTCATCCTTTGCTCAAGCTGGAAAGTCTCAGTCACCTGCAAAAACTTTCTTTTCATGGAGTTAGAGGTTTAACTACAGTTGTGCAGCGAGCAACTGAGGATAAAACAAATATGTTGTTTGTAAGAAAAGAATCCTGTCCTCTTGTAAGGTTGACTGAACTTTTACAGAAGAATCAAAAAGTGAAACATGTTTGAAATATTAAGCCAGGATGCCATGGACCCTGTCCTTGATTTATAAGGACTTGTCAAAGTAGTAGAAAATACAGTTGCAACAAACCAGCATAGCAATGACAGTGAAAATAAAAATGGAGAAAAATATGAACAAAGAGTGTGACAAAGAATTAATAGAGCAACATGTCGTCATCTTAACTCAGAAAAAGTCGAAAATCAATCTTAATACAAGATAATGCATCCTTTTTAACAGACTGTAGTTTGACTCATGATGTCACCACTTTGTACCATCTGTTTCACGTTTTTAAAGGTGTTTTGTAGGGGTGCACCAATCACAATTTTCTGGCCAAACACTGATCTTTAAAAAGCCTGACCTGCCAATACCGATTCGGGCCGATACCGATTTTTATTTTTTATAACTGACAGCATTTACCTTCAATGTTCCAATTTTATTTTATTGAAAACCATTTAAAAATACACGTGAAACAATAAAATCTTCATGTTTTAACTAGTGCTGGGCAAGTTAAAACATTATTTTCGCGTTAACCTGTCAATCTATTAACACCATTGAATATTTTATCGCACATTAGTGCATGTTGCTCACATGCTTTTATTTTGTAAATGTCTGTTGCTGACCGCGGTGGAACCAGAAGTGAAATTGGCGGAAAAACACGATGAGTAACCAAAACAAGCATGGAGAAGAGGGGCAACGCCACGGAGCTTAAAGGCGCTCGCCGCTTAGTGTATCAGTCCGCGCGCACGGCGTGCCAGATATAAACAAACGCAGGTAGTCTGCCAGGACGAAGAGACACGATGAGAACCAGAGCCTTGTTTAGCTGTGTTTTTGTGTGAACGTAGCATGCTGAAAATTCTCTAAATAAAGCATGAATGCAGACCGATATCCGAGTTTTTCGGTGGGAGTCCGTTTATTTGTGTTCTTGGTCAAGTAAAAATTGGCCCCATCTGAGTGCAGAGGAAACCGGCAGAGGAGCAGGGAGGGGGTGTTTGGTGTGAGCGCCCTGGGCTTCTGCTGCACAAAAACACTGCATTAGGGGTAATTTCTGCCCTAAACCTTGTGATAGGACCCAACTTGTTCCATCCCTGAGTATCACTTTAATGCCCTGACGGTGGCAATAAGCTTTAATTTTGTATTTACATTTTGTAAATTTGATTTGCACTAAATATATGATTTAACTATTACTGTATAACAAGTACTGATTTAGTGTTTACATGACAGATGTTATGGCACTTTCACAATGCGATTAATTATGATTAATCAGGAAATCATGCGATTAATTACAATTAAAAGTTTTAATCGTTGCCCAGCCCTAGTTTTAACTTAAACAACTAATTAAGTGTCCTGAGTTTTAGGTCTCAGAGCAAAAAGCAACAATGGCTGGCTGTCAGACCTTCCCAGGGGTATATAAGATCAGTTTCATATGTAAAGATGGGCCGATCACAGATCTCTGATCACCGATCACCAATCCCCCAAAATTAAGGAAATCGTCACCGATTAATCTCCCAGCCGATTGATTGGTACATGTCTAGTGTTTTGTATTCCTCCGCTGATCAGTATAAGATGTGCACAATTACCTGTTAAACACAACACAGAAAAAGACTGAAAACATGAGAAGTTGGACAGAAATTGCTAAAGCAGATGATGTAACAGGTAGCTTAGCAGCTAGCAACTTTTTGCCATGCTCGATGACTGACTCACAAGTTAGTTAGTTTTTCAACTCTGGTAGCAGAATGGAATATGTTGATGTGTGTGATAGACCTGTCATTGCACGCCACACACTATAAGAATAAAACTCTCTCTGTGTGCCAGGTTTAAAATTCTATGAAAAACTAATTAATATGAAACATGCAATGCATGCTAAGCTCTGTAGTTTTCATTCCGTGTCTTGGTTTCAGAGTTTTTCCTCATGCAGACCTGATATTTTTGTACAAAGAAAGCCCTTTGATCAGAGTAACAGAGTGACTAACAAGATTAATCCTTAAAAGACACATTATCTGGATCATGTTTCCGAACAAAATGGAAACTTTGGTCAGAAACAAGCAGCCCTTCAGCAGTAATACTTGAAATCTGTCCGAGCCATGAGCTCTTTGATGTATAGTGAAGACACGCTGTTGCCTGTCACCACCGGCTGTGACATCACTCATCGCTGCCTTTTTGTATTCTCTGTGGTACGACTGCCCTGCTGCTTTGGAGCCTCCCTTGTCACGTCCCTGCGCCTCCAGTGGAGTTAAAATGTTCCACCAAAGTGTACTATCACCTCACTGATCACACATTCAGTGCTCTGCTGCTCTCTGGATTAAAGTCTGTCTCATGAGTTGCATCAGGGGATATGATTTGTCAGGCTTTATTCAGTATGTTTGTTAGATTTTATTTACTTTAGTTCATTTCTTTCCAGATGTCAGCATAGTTCCTCACAATCATGTTTCTATTTTATTCATTTTTAAACTAGTTTGAGTTATAAAACTTCTGTTTTCCATCTGGGCACTAGTCTTTTCCAGTACTGCTCCATTGCCTGGATGTTTTTTTTTTTATACACACACTTTGTGCTTTCACTGTTTAAATAATGCCTGTCACGGTGCCATATGTTTTATGAGTGCTTGTAAATTTCCAACAGACTTCTGTAACCCTATATGTCCAACCTGAGCGGCTTTCTTTGTCTGTGTGTGGGCGTGTTCACAGGTAGAGTTTCATTTTGATTCTCACCTGTGTGGATATTTATCTCTCCTGGCGCTGTTGTCTTTGTGGTCCGAGCTTGTGGGCTGTTATTTACCGTGTTTGGTTAGAAATCCTTTAACCGCTCTTGCCCTTTTACCGTGTAACTCATTAAGGAGTGACTTCAAATTGACTGAGTGGATCTCTGGGAGAATTCACATCGATTACAACAAAGAAACTACTTATCAATGTCTCTCTGCTGTTCAACAGTTTCAAATGGTTCCTGAATACTTTCTCTAAAGACTAGTTTGTGCTCTGACATTTAAATTTACATCTTAGCACAATGCCCTTTTGGCATAGCACTCGTACTTATGTTTCCTTAATCTCAGTGAGAAATGTGTTTATATAAAAAGTGATTCATGATTGCATAATTTAGCCGTAATAAATTGTAGTCTGTTGTTTTCCCGAGGACATTGTGTACTTTTCATGCACGGCTTTGTATTGCAACATGAATATTACCTCTGGCTGTGAGCTCTGCTGATAATTGCTGAGTGGGTGTCAGGTCTTTTAGTGAATTTGCAACCAAGTGAGACAACAAACTATGTCAAAACATGTTTTTCACCTAACCCCGGCTTGTTCTAGTCATGCCTCACTCATCCTCTTCCTCCTCCTCCTTCACCCCTTTGTTTGAACTTGGACCTCATTATGCTGAGAGGAAGTGGAAGTTAAACAGTTGAATTAAGGGTTCCAGGGAAGACTTGAGTGGATGTTTTGTTTAATGAAAGTGCATATTGATAGATTCTTCTTCAGTAAGTCACGGTGAGTCAGTTCAGGAAATAAACCTCTTCAGTCTAGCTTGCTTAGTCTGATAAGTAACATTTAATTTTCGTATAATCCATTCAATCCATTCCAGCTTTATTTATACAGCAGCTTTTGTGCATACAAACACGCAGCCAAGAGTAATGTTTTTTTATTCAGCTCAGTAGAAGTTTATTTGGTTTTTCATCAGTCCCTTTTCATTGCAGTAACTCTCTACATGTATTTATAATTGAATCACTTTGAATTTAACCTCACTAAAACTCCAAAACTTCCTGTATTCCTACATGTTCACTGCATTCCTCTCCACCCACTTAAAAACCATAGCCTGAGGAAAAAAAACATGAAATAGAGGAACATTATGAGGAGGAAAGAGAGCAAAAGGGAGGCAAAGCAGTGTGCAGTTTTCTCATCACCTTAAATGTATATTTCTAAAACAGATTCATCAGTCTTTTCAAAACTGCTTAAACCTACACTTAGATGTGTGCAGTGTCATTTTTCAGTCAAAGTATGATGTGCTGGCTATTTTCTCAGTTACAAATGCAGCTGCTTGAACAGCTTTACATTCTTTCTCTTGTTAAAAACTCAGGAACAATGACTGCTTACTTTGCTTCAGGCTAAAAGCTGATGAAATCATGGTAACATAATTGCATGCTTAATAACATTTCATGTTTAGTGAAAACTATTTATGTGTAAATTTAAAGCTTATTACATTTTGTCAAAGTAACAATATTTTTACTTGACTATTTTAGCATTTTTCTGCCCTGGTACTTACCAGCTAACTTTAGCATGTAGCTAACTTATGGTGAATCTAACTCTATTCCAACTCTGTTCTTCTACTCTAACTCTATACTTTTGAAGTATTTGTGCCTTTTTTAGCAGTCTGGCTTGAAAATGGTACAAATTTAATCTAATATCATCAGCAACTCGAAATATAATTGATAGGAACATGGACAACTTTACTAGAACTCATACAAAAGCTAACTAATTTCCCAGCTGTCTGAATAAAAACTTAAATTCAGACTCATTTTAGTTTAAGGTAATAAAACAGTTAAAAATGAGCACATACTAACTTCACCAAACACAGGATCACAGAGTCTCGGGGGTAAACAAATTCAAATTGGTTTGAGTGTGGCTAATGTTAGCCGAACTAGCACAACTAATCTTTTGCATAGACTGTATAATTAATGGACATAGTCTGCCCGACATCACCTGTCTTTTTCTGAAACAGATTTTTGAAGCAAATCGGCTATTGCGGCCATATTGGAAGTGATAGGGGCTCCGAGTACAGCCATAGGATGCCTGTCAGTCATGTGAGCTGAGCTGTGCCTCTGATTGGGCGAGCTTGCGATGCTAATATCCTCTTAACTGCTGAGTCAGAAAAAAATTCACCCTCATACAGTGTGTGCCAATAGAAAGCAGTTTTTTTAGCTTGGTGTGTATGTGACTCCCTGTAATTCTGGAGCCAGCCTCAAGCAGACACACAACGAAGAAACGGCAGGTTTTTGCGCTACCGCATTGTCTCATATTCTTAGACCTGAGGTTGCCGCTTGGTCTTTTGTCCTTCTTGTTTTTTACTCACTTTTTGTCCCTCCCACAAAAGTTTTCCCCTCTCATACAGTGTCCATGGCAATTACATGCAAATGGGTAATTATGCAAACTAGACAATCATAATTAAGCGACTTCTAGTAAATTCTATGACAGCCAATAGCTTCTTTTCTCACTGAGGAGTTGGCAGCACTGGTAGTAGCTGTTAACCAAATCTACGCCTCAGCTGCAGTTGCCTGTATACTACAGCGTAGCCACAGCATGACCCGGATTTTGGTCCTTATCCTTTGTTTTTGTAAAAGTTTTTGAGATAGTTTAAATACCAAAGTGAAAGGACTGCCTGACCGTCTTTTGACCCATGTAGTTAGTGCAGATAAAACAGTAACTTTTGCAAACATCAGCAGTTGTGACAGATTTTCAAGCTGAAGATGTTATCCCAAACTGTTTTAGTGCCAAGGATAGGTTTTCTGCCATTCATTACATCAAAGGGATTTTAAGATCTTAAAAAATGTGAGCTTAAAATTTTGGTTTGCAGATCAAACCCATAATGATGTACTATACACCATCAGACCAGTCATTTGTCAATCTAGATCAAAGGGGTTTTTTAAAGAGAAGGTCCAACACAGGCAGATATTACTTGTGTGTGTGTGTGTGTGTGCCTGTGTGTGTGTGTTTGTGTTGTCAACCGAGGTACCCATCAGCTGAGTCCTTCGGTCGGCTTAATACTTCTCAGCAATCCCGGCAGCCTCTCAATCAATCAGTCCATTTTGCTGGGCTGCCCCGTGGCTCCACTCTGTTGATGCATAGGACCGTCAGAACCCCTTCCTGAGCTTTCTCTAATGACTTTTTCATTATCAGTGACATCAGCTGAATGGTAATGAAACAAAGGTATTAGGGCCGTATTTAATTGAATCTCAGGGAGGACGAAGCTATGAGCCCAAGGTGTGTAGTACAGCCCTAAGAGCCAAGAGCATTTGACTGCATCCAGAGATCAAGTTGTCAGGTTGTACTAAAGTTGTCGTGACTTCCATGACTTGGGGGGATAGTTCGGTGTGATGTGACATGATGGATTGACACCCCAGGGAATACCCCTTACCTGTGTTTATCTATAAATGTATGTGTTCTGTGCGTTTGTGCATGGCCTCACCTCCCCTCAACAAGCTGTGAGTCTGAATTGAGTTCAGCTTCATGAGCAGTGTGTCTGTCTCTGTGAGCTTGTGTGAGCACATTATGCCCTCTGGGGTTCCTGAAGGACCAGGCAAGAGTCCACTGGTCACTTCAAGGCACGTCTCCAAGCCATGTCAGCGGCCCAGATAAGCAGAAAGCCACAGACTGACAAATAAGTAACTTGATGTGAAGCAAACAAGAACTCTTCAGCTTTGTCAGCTGCCATTTTTAGCGAATGACTAAAGCGCTTAATTCCGGCTTGCTGAGCGTAGTGTGATGTGAAGATCTCTTTGTTTTATTGTACATTGACAAAAACACTTAATGCCCACAGAGTGGTAAAAATATCCCATCCCCCAGGGTGCAATAAGATCATTACATTGTGATGTTGACGTTTTTTTACAGCCTATAAATGTGCATACATGTTTCTGTCCAGAAAATCAATCTGCGCAGTCAGCCTGTGTTTGATTTTTCTTTGTGTTATTCTAAAGCTGATGACTCCTCCCTTATGCAACTGCTGCCATGAGGAAGGCAGATCAGCAGTTCTGTAGTACTTCTGCAGCACGGAAAGATTGCCAGCGCTTAACCTTGTGTGCCTGCTTGTGTGTGTTAAGTGTATGCGCGTGTGTGTGTGTGTTTACAGCAGTACTTGAATGCACTGTTTGACCTCCGTTTTTACAGCAAGCATCTACTTTTGGTTGTTTGACTGTGTTTCAAGTTGTCTTCCATCAATAAGTCAATGTATTTAAACCTGCTCACTGTCGTGTCTCCACGTGTTGTGCAGCAGCGTTTTGCTGTAATTGCAGCATTTTCTTACGCAGCAGTATTTGACCTGGTGAAAAATGTAAACAGACAGGCAGGTTATGTAAGTCGGTGTAGGGTGTCAGGGGGGTTAGTGATTGGACTAAAAAAAGCACTGCACTGGGAGTGTGACCTCAATCAAACCTCTGCAACCTTTGTTAAAACAGATGTTAACAAATAAATCTCATGAAAGTCAAATTTGCAGACACAAATCACATCACAAGGTTTTGGGGTTTTTGGCACTTTTCTCAGGATTTCCAAACACATGTAATAAAATTTCTCTGTCTTTGAAGGTTTATTCTCACTTGAATAGATTATGAAAAAAGCACAGGCTTGGGCTCAGAGTGCAGGGGTATGAGCTGCCTATGTATCTGTCTCTTTAAAAATAAATACGACTACATAAATAAGTCCCAGGGTTTATGTAATTTCTCTGCATTAATGAGTAATTGGCAGGATAAAAGAGCCGGAGTGAGCTGCAGAATGAGAAAACATCTGAGAGAGGAAACACACCCAGAGCTTTCTAAGTAAAGATTACAGTGTTGAGAACTTGTTTTAGTGCCAAAGGGATGACAAATGCACAACAAATGCCCTTGGAAGTTTCCCCTGTGCTGTTTCTCTGCAGCGCAGTGTTTGTGAAAATAACAACATGAAGTGATAGGTTGCTGAGTCGTGATCATTTTACCCTTTTTAATGACTGCCTTTCTTTTTTTTTATTCAGCTCCAGTGTTATTGTAACATTTTCTTGATGGGAATTTGATCCGACAAAAATAATCACACAGGCCCTTTGGCAGAGAACAACCTTGGATGTGATTTAATTGTCATTGCAGATGGAGGGAAAGAATGTTGACGCTGTGAAATACGTGACTGAACTTGGATTATTTGAAGTTTCAGCCACTCTCTCCCTCTCTTTCTTTCTTTCTTTCTTTCTCTCTCTCCTTTGAGCTTATCTCTGTTTGTGTTGCTGCGTGGAGGCAAGGCTCTCTGCCAAGAAGTTACATTACAGTCGCGGGTTGACATAAACGTGGGTGTACAAAGGACTTGGAGGGCTTAAATACTTTATTGTGTGTGTAATGTGAACTGAGCAATTATATCTGCCAGCCTTTCAAACAAAGAGCTCCTATCAGGCAGGTTCATGTGTTTTTAATTAACAACGCTCAGCTCTAAGACATGAGCGGGCTAAACAGAGAAGTAGAGGCATGACGATCGCTACATCTAAGTATAAAACAATTCTTTAAAAGCTCGCAGATAAAGAGGACATGGCTGCTGTGGAAAACAAAAAGAAACACACACACATACAGCTCTGAATTTATCTAGCACCAGTATCAAATAATTCTTCGCGCAGAAGGAATTGAAAAATCCTTTCTGTGGGTTTGTGGGTTAGTCTGCATCTGCCATTTCCAGTCTTTTACTAATTACTTGACTGTTACGATGCCCTCTTTGTGCATCTTAAAAATACATCTGTCTGAATTCAAATACAGTTTCTCTTCAGGGCTGAGGAGAAACTTGAGGATGGTGTTTACTAGCACATTGGAGCAATTTGGCAGCCTCCTACCCCATTCAGCACAATGTTGCACTAATCCAGTTTAAAAATAATTAGCTACAGGCTAGCAGGCCTGTGAAATTCCTTTCTCTGATTGTAAATGTTCCCGTCATAGCCTCCGTTTTTCCACAGCTGAAACTTAATGTTCCCAGGGAGGAAATTCATTTCGGGCAGTAAACATTTTCATATGTCTTTTATTCCTGTTCTTCGTTGTTGTGTAATAACATTGTTTGAAGATAAAATCATCACACTTGGCAACAGAAAAACACTGATTTAATCTCACAGCGCTGTTACATCTAAATTAATCTTCCTTTTGTTGCTTTTTTTCTGTCCCACAGCTCCCAACCTGAAGGGGCGACCCCGGAAAAAGAAGCTGTCGATCTCTCAAAGGAGGGACTCCCTGGGTCAGGCTCAGGGTCAGGGGTCAGCTGGGTCCACACAGGGGTCAGCAGCAGTGACAGCACAGGACCCCAGCAGCCCTGAGAGCAAAACTACTACCAAGGTAAGAAAAATTAATTAGATGAGACAAAAATGGATGAATAAGGTCTGACGAGTGGGAAAGAAATTAAGAAGATGAGAATGAAAACATTGTAACACAGTCACTGGTTGTTCAAGTCTCTTTTTCTCAAAGGAACTCTGCAGCACGTGACTCCCTGACTTGTGTTGCTCTTCAGGTTGTCCTTGTCTTCTTGTTACAGAACAAGGCTGTGGCATTTTAGTTTCTTGAGGAATTTAGTGGGAGACACAATCTGTACAGTACATGCAGTGAAACATACCACAGTGAAGGCCACGTTTTTTTTGGAGTTCATCTAGTGTGACACAGATGTTACATCTGTTTGTTCTTGTCCTACCACAAAGAGTTTATTTAAGGAGAACCACATTTTTTTAATAGGTTATGCTTTGGATTTTAAACTGAAGTCAGAAGAAAATCTTGGTATTCATTATTTTTGTTTATTGTGGTACCTCCTGTGTAGCTTATTATCTATGAGCTGGTCTTAGACTTTCCAAACATAGGTAGTGTTTTGTGACAAAGTTCAGTCATGCAACAATAAAATATAATACTAAAACATACCACATGAGTCTTTCCAATCTGAAATGTAATCAAAGGTGCTTTGTCTAAAACCTGTAAAACAAGTCCTTTGTTAATCACAGTGCTGACAGACATTGAATGAAACTTTATAGAAGTAGTACATATTCCTTTGATTGTGTAGTTTTGCTTTTGTGCATCATAGGGATGGGTAACTTTCACATTTGAAATGATACGGTACCTGGCAATCGGTACCGGTACTCAAAGGTACCAATTTTTGGTACTTTTTTGTGTTTATGAGGTAAAAAATATCAATTTGTATTTGTTGATAATAAAATGTTTATTTTTTCAGTTCAACATATTTATTTTTTGATGTATAGTCTTGCAATGCTGTGTTCATGTCCAGCATGGAAAGTTGGCTACTCTTCCACTCCCTCACAGTCAAGGATGCATTTAGGTACCTAAACATGGTACCTTTTGATTTTAAGTGAATCAGTACCCGGTACTTTTGACAGAATTTGGTCGGTATCTATAAAAGTACCTAATTCGGTACCCATCCCTAATCATACTAACAGTTGGGATAAAAATAGGAGGACATTTCTAACAATAGGAACAGAAAACAGCGCTGATTTATGACAAATGTGTCATTTATTTATGACTCAGTGGTCATGTGATAAAAGTCTGCAGCTATTAACTTTATTATTTCATTAAACTGTCAATCAAGTCTTTAACAAACAACTTAGATTACAGTTTCCTGTCCTTTACTATTAATACAACTAAAGAAGCATAAGTAATTCGCATTAAAGTAATGCTTATCTATCTAATTATTTGTTTATTTGTTTGTTTGTTTGTGTATTTAAACTGTACAGCACTTTGGTCAGTAGTGTCTGTTTTTTAAAGTTTTATTGAATTGTATTGGATTTTAGCTTGTTGTGGAATTAAGTAAAATAAACATTACATCAGTATGACATACTATAAAAGAAACCAGACCATGAATAACAAAACTGAGTATTGCTATGCTGTGTCCATAAAAGCTGGAAACATGATGCCAGTATTTTATTTATTCATCTATTCACTTAAAGGTATATAATTGGGCATTTTCACCTTTACTGATAAGGACGGCTGCAGAAAGACAGAAAATACGGGGCATGTGATTATGCAGCCAAGCCAACATGGCAAAATCACTCCAATGTGTGACAGTTTTGACTGTTAAAAGAAAGCAGGATAGTTTTGAATGTTAAAAGAAAGCAGGATGAGATTCTTGTTAATAGACCTGTGCATGTTAACAGAAATCCTGCAGAGATTAGTGGTTCCACTTTGTCAGCCAGCGGCGCCAAAACACCAGACGCAAACATGAAATTAGGAACTTTAGCAATGACTCAAGAAATAAACCAATATCAATCTGTAGACCATTTAGACCAATCTTTCTGTCTGTAAAACAACATAATTTGTGTTTATCTGAATCATTTCTATTTTCATAGATGAGTCATGTTCGCTTACTCGTAAAGCAGCCTTCTGTTTGTCTTTCCACTTCCTCAAACCATTTAATACTTATTCAAACAAGAGCAACATGATCCCACTGTGGAACAAGATGTTTACACTGGTTTATGATGCATTCTCTAAAAACAGGAGGCTGTATTGTGAACATGGGAGTAAAATACAATATTTTACAAGCCAAATCCTGTTAGTCGATGAGGGAAATTAAACATTTATGAAAATATGAAGTCAAATCATCACATCCTGTTTGCAGATGTTTGTAATCCATTTGATGAATGGTTTTCAGCTTTGAGTCATTGATTCAGTGTTTCTGTTTTACAGTAATCCTTATTATTAAGCTCCCATCTGGCATTGGTTGTGATATTTAAAGTGAAGGAAATATCCACCTTAAAAAGCCCTTCTACGGCTCTTTTTCCTATGACCTTGGACAGCTGAATCAATATTAGCAATTCTCTCTCGTAGCTCGAGTCAAACTAATCTGCACCTAATCTGTGATGACAAGACGAGCTGCTCCATTGATAATCAATGAGAGGCTGCCTTTTCAGCCTGTAAGGATATTTGTTTGTGTTCAAAGCCATTTCATCCCAAGCGTTTCGCATTATTTTAAAAACACTCTGATAAAGGTTTGTTTTTATCTGCTGCTACATGCACTGACTCCTCTAGCTTTGTCTTCACAGGTCAAACCCAACTGTAAAACGGTACCCAACGGGAAAATAACCCCCACGGCCAAACACAGGGCCAACGTTCTCGGCAAGAAAACCTCAGCTGAGGAAAAGGAGCGAGGGAAGGAGAAGGAAAGGGAAAAGGAGAGGGAGGAGAGGAATGAAAAGGAGGAGAAGAAAGAGGATGAAACATCAGAGGAGAGTCGAGCGGAGGAGCAGGCTTTCTTGGTATCGCTCTACAAATACATGAAAGACAGAGACACGCCCATAGAGAGGATCCCCTTCCTTGGCTTCAAACAGAGTGAGTAGGACAACTTATTCTCTTATTCCCTCACTGGAAATGTTTAAACAATGGAGTAAAGTCAATAGATGTAAGGTAAGGTTTGCAGAAGGACGTATATTTGGGTTTTCCTGTATTTACAGAAAAAAAAAATCTGTTAACGCAGAGTAAGTGTCTGGTTTCAGAAATGATCATCCGACCTCTATACAAAGACAGACTAAAAAGTTATCTCATCCTCATGAAGCTTGCTGGAACAAATCTTACAGGTGATGTTAATTCAGCACATATAAGACCTTTCATTTCAAGCAAATCTATTAGTGTTGTTCATTTTAATTACATATCTGCTTATTGTCCCAAAACAAAGAATTTGAATTCCAGGACATTAAAATATCATTGAAAGACATTAAAAAACATTAGAAAATAAGGTGGGAATATATACAACACATTTTTAGGTACCCTGAGGCATAGGGAACACATGACTCTACCTTAACAAAATCTACACAGTCTTGCACCTAAGATAAGCTGATTTGATTTTTAGGACAGTTTTTGCTTCTGTCACATTTTTACTCGATGTGGACTCAATTTTCACTGCAATATGAACTTTTATACGTACTTACATACTACAGGAGATCCCGGGCTAAAGGCTAAAAACTGTGAGGAACTATGTACAAAACACTTAAGTCAAGTCTTGGATCAAAGAAAAGTGAAGTATTTTCAGTTTAACATGCTCTGAACACACAAACTGTTGCTCATTGGTGCAAAGCAGCCCCAAGCTGAAACATGACACCAGGAAGATGGAAGCAAATTTTCAAAGACTTCTTTAGATTTAAATACAGGACAAATATCGATAATTCAGAGCTTATTTAAAGCAGTAAAGAGTGTAGAATTATCTGTTTTTTATAGAATTGAGCTAGAGCAAACGGTTGATTTTCTGCAGATTTTCAAAAAAGACGTGTGAATAAACGAGACGTGTATCACTGTATCACTCTCGCTTCCCCCCGGTTTAAAGCATGTTGCTGACGTCAGGTGTGATACATTCAGGGACCGTTGGAAATTTGAAAATCTAACCACTTTTTCCAAGTAGGACAAACAGTTTGTAAATACCCAACATTTGAAAATAAGTGCGTCTTTGAACGCCCCACGGGTTTGGAATCCAGATTAATCTGCGTTAATTTTTTTAACGCGTTAATTTGCGGTGTAATTAATTAATCTAATTAATGCGTTAAAATGACAGCCCTGAAATGTATAGAAAATTGGTGAGTAAAGCCTCTGTGTAGCACACCAATTTACTACGAAACAGAGACTCAACAGACTTTTTGAGGTAATGAACCAAGAAATGAAAGTGTTTACTTTGCAGAGATATCTGTAGTGTCAAATTTGAAAACACACAGTTGCTTCTCAAGACGCTAATCTGACTGTAAACAATGTGGACCACAGAGATGCTATGTATGGCTGCAGCACAGTGGCTCACAAAAGCAAGAGTGTAATTTGTAGCTTTATATATCTGTAGTCTGACTGTAGCAGAAAAAAACAACTAGATGGGATAAAGTGCACTAATATCTATTCAGAGATATTCTATGCAAAGTGAAACAAAAAGAAACAAATTAGCTGAACTGTTAAATGTCTTGTATGTGTGGAAAAGAAAATCTGAAGTCTATGTTTCCAGTTAGTTGAAATATCAGAGTGAAACTGCACCCTGTAAGTCATTAAAATCCACACAGAGAAAAACCCAGTTTGGATTTTAATCAGCTACTCTAACCGCATGTTATCTATAGTGCCCCCCTGTTGTGATCACATGAGGAAACCAGTAGCTGCTTTTCAGTCAAGTCAAGGGCAGACTTTGTCCTAACTATCCACAATATAAGAGCTTAAGGGGAAAAGTAGAGACGGCTGCCAACCGCTGCAGGCACTATGCCCAAAAATCTCTAAATTACACCACTGCTAAACTGTAAAAAAGCACACTTTCAATCTGCGGTAATAATAAACTCAAGGAATAATTGTGTATGCTGAGAGAAAAAATCTCATCTAGTGGTGAGTAAAAGACTCTGGAGGCTCACTGTCACACCACATTTTGGCTGGCTTTTATATGAGCACAGAATATCTTCTCACACTTGTCAAAGGGGCTTCCTGTAAAGGCCAAGAACGTCCTCTAACAGAGCCAAAAAGAACATCACATGTATGGGAAACACGTCTGCCCCGAGATTAAAGATTTCTAATATAGGTCGGATGCTTAGCTTGCACCAGGTGTGCACGGTACAAAGAGGAGAAACATGCACGTAAACATCATAAAGGGCGCACTCTGGTCTCCTGAAACTGAAGAAGAGCGTTTGTTTTGTGCGTTTGATCTCGAGGTAGGTACGTGGGTACTCATCTCAAACTGTGGCTTTCACATCTTTTTTTTTTTTTCTTTTCCGCCTTTATTCCAGGAAGGAAATCACATTTGCATTCACGTTGAAAAAGCAGAGAAAGATTTAGCCGTTCACATCAGCATGACAGCATCAGCAAATTAATGAGAGGCGGGAGAGGGAGAGCAAGTGATGTCTTCTGGATTTAACAGTGACAGTTTATAGCACAGTAAAAAAGTCATTACTCTAAACTATTACATGGAGGTAAGCTGTGGTCGCCTCTTTCTGCTAACCTCACCGCGGTATTTTGACAATCCTGTCATCTTGACTGCCGACATGTTGTTGCTTAAATAGGTCATTGTGGTTGAGAGTGAGAGAGAAAGAAAGAGAAAAAGAGACACAGGGAGAAATCACAAACCCATCGTGCTTCTACTTTCTGCTGGCATTTCTTGATTTGAGCTGAGAATAAAGTCGAGGTCCACGCGCCAACTGTTTTACATACAGTACATGCTTTGAATCTGAAAACCAGACACATCATAAGCAAGGCCCTCATTAAATGGTGAAATCATGCTGTTTAAACTTCGTCCTTGGCAGCAAGCACACATCAGCACATGTAAAGAGGAGGGAAAAAAAGGAAAAACACATCATAATTAATACAACAAACCCTTAGATGTAATCAGGCCCCGTTTTCATATTCTTCCCTTTAAACTCGCTACAAATGCATCCAAAGATCAAAGGACTTGCTTTCCCGCAATGGAAATTGAAATTATGTTATTTTAGTTGGGTTTGAGTAATAATCTTTTTATGGAGTCCTCTGGAGTTTAACAAAGCAACAGATGGTTGAATGATTTACCAGACTTACCCATGCTTTGTTGGCTGGGCTACAAAAAAACCCATCTGAATCCCTGGACCAAGCTGAACCTCGTCTTCCCGCTGCAGACTCTTACCTGATTTTTTTCAGGGCTGCAACTGTAGCTCTTTACAGCCCAGCAGAGACACATGAAGCACTAAAATTCTGTCAATATGCATTTACCTCCAGTGGCTCCAAACATCATTTTAATCCAGCTAAAATTAAGTTTGTTGGTTCAACACAGCTCTCTCATTCTGTGCCCGACTCTCTCATGCTGAATTTATATTTGACTCCAGGGTTTGTATGCATGAAACATCTTAGAGCACAGGTGCTGATGTGAGAGCGTCGAGCCTTTTAACCCCACGTCTGCAATAATAACAGTGTTAAGTTTTCTTTAATGTTCAATGTAGCAGGGAGGGTAGCAAATCTCTGCAGTTTAGAGACTGAAGCTGAATTATTGAGAGCCTTTGTTATCTTTTCTTTGAGACAGACTTAGTGTTATTCCATTGTAGGGATGGGTACCTTTCATATTTGAAACAATACGGTACTGATCCCTGGTACCTGGCAATTAGTATCGGTACCCAATGGTTCTAATTTTCTGCACTTTTTTGTGTCTATAGGGTAAAAAAATTAGTGCTGGGCAAGTTAACGCGTTATTTTCACATTAACCCATCAATCTATTAATGCCGTTGAATATTTTATGGCACATTAGTGCATGTTGCTCACATGCTTTTATTTTGTAAATGTCTGTTGCTGACCGCGGCGGAACTGGAAGTGAAATCGGCGGAAAAACATGATGAGTAACCAAAACAAGCATGGAGAAGACGGGCAACGCCACAGAACTTAAAGGCGCTCGCCGCCTAGTGTATCAGTCCGCGCGCACGGCGTGCCAGATATAAACAAACGCAGGTAGTCTGCCAGGACGAAGAGACACGATGAGAACTAGAGCCTTATTTAGCGGTGTTTTTGTGTGGAAGTAACGCGCTGAAAATTCTCTAAATAAACCGTAAATTGCAGACAGATATCAGAGTTTTTTGGTGGGAGTCCGTTCATTTGTGTTTTTGGTCAAGTAAAATATGGCCCCGTCTGAGTGCAGAGGAAACCGGCAGAGGAGCAGGGAGGGGGTGTTTGGTGTGAGCGCCCTGGGCTTCTGCTGCACAAAAACACTGCTGTAGGGGTAATTTCTGCCCTAAACCTTGTGATAGGACCCAACTTGTTCCATCCTGGAGTATCACTTTAATGCCCTGACAGTGGCAATAAGCTTAAATTTTGTATTTACATTTTGTAAATTTGATTTGCACTAAATATGTGATTTAACTATTACTGTATAACAAGTACTGATTTAGTGTTTGCATGACAGATGTTATGGCACTTTCACAATGTGATTAATTATGATTAATCAGGGAAATTATGCGATTAATTACAATTAAAAGTTTTAATCGTTGACCAGCCCTAATTTAGATACCTAAACATGGTACCTTTTGATTTTACGTGAATAAGTACTCAGTAGTACAGACAGAATTTGGTTGGTATCTGTAAAAGTACCTTATCCAGTACCCATCCCTATTCCATTTTTGACATTTTAGACCAGCTCTTATATGCATGTTTATAGTAGCTGTATAGGTAGTTTTAGCAACTAGCATATGAGCCTCCTGATTGGCAGGACCATCAAAATGTACTAATTTACACCTCAAAATGAAATTTCTGTCTGCTATTAGAGCTACAGTATGTTTTTCAGATACAGAATGAAGGAAGGTGATTAGTTAGTCTATTTATCCTCTAAACATAAAATGTATGTGCATTAATGAGAACCTATTTAATATAATTCCCATATTAGGAGTTATGTAACACTAACATGTATTTATTTGCTTTAAGGTACAGTTAAATCAAAAGGCGTGCAGTGAGGGGATATAAAGAAAAGAAAATTAACTGAAAGTAGCTCAAGATTTTCCTCCCAAACAGCGTCTGTGTCAAAAGCATTATTAAATAATTGCATATACTTTTCCTCTGATGCACCAATCTTTTTTCAGAAGAAACAGAAATGTGTTTTGAAAACACCTGAAAATGGCTCAGTTTAACAGTCCTGGTCTAACTGCTTTCTTTTAAGAGGAAAAATGTGGCTCTAAATTACCTCAGTAAACCCATTCACAGAGGCTGAATGCTCAAGAGAGGCTGAATCACAGGAAATGAAATGAAAATAGTCGACTGTTACAGTGCAGAGGGAGAAGAAAACATTTTCTGCTGCAGCTTATTCAAGCAAGTAGCTGTCCTTCTATTTTTATTTTATCACTTTGTTAATATTGACTTGCTGCTGCCATTGAAGGTGTGCGAGTGCAGTCAAGGTGTCGAGAGAAATGAGCGATGGTAGAATCAGGAGGAATAAACCAGGAGTAGTTGTGGTTACATTGTATATTCTGAGCGCCTTCGATGTGCAAGATTAACGTGTGTGTCTGTGTGCGTGTGTGCGCGTGCGTGCATGTGTGCGCGCGCTTGGGCATCAGCATGTGATTGTGAACATCAGTTCCAATTTGTCTCCCTCTTTCAGCCGTGTTGTCTAATTGCCATGCCATCGGTGTGTCATTGAGGCTGCATTGTGTTCCTGTTTTGTCATCCTTATCTCAGTGATAATTGCCCCTGCCAAATAGAGGGGAATTAAGAAAAGAAATTGCTAATGACAAGACATCTAAGAAAAGGCATGTTCGCTCATTTCCTTTATCTGTTCTGTTCCCTCCCCGTCCCTGTGTGCTATTGTGGTAATTACAGTCGATGCATAACAAGCTAGTTAAATAGACCATCTTTCTGTTTCTCCAGTCAGAAAGCACAATACGCCAGAGTGCTCAGTTCAAACAGAAAAACCTACCCAGCTCCCTTTGTTATTCCACCCGTGCATTGACAACGGTCGCAGAGAGGAGGGAAGGAAAAAATCAATGCTGTCAAATGCGGAGATAGGAAAATGTCATTTTGACAAATGCAAGGCTTTGTGTACGCACAGATTGAATTTTGATGGATTTCTCCCCAGGCGAGGCCTCCTTTTTTTATTTATAGGCCTTCATATAAAAATGTTAAACAATGATGTTACAGAAAGCAAATACAAATGTCATTGGCACAAAAAAAGTCCCCCAATGAACCTGTGCTGCTTTGTTTGTGGGAAATATTTCCTTTCAAAGACAGACAGCCGTTTGAAAGCTTTCTGAAAGCTCACACTGCTATTTTTAGGAAAATGTTACACAAGACTTGTATTTTGATATGGCCTGTCATGCAGTATTTGCATGGGGAAATCAATGCAAATGAATTTGCATTACTTCAAACAGAAGTTTGAGCATACTGCCAAGCGTTTGATGCCTGTAATGGTTTTCATTCATACCTGCAGGCTGCAGCGGAGGGTTAACAAATCTTTTTGTCAGGATGAAGCATATGCTGTATTTTATCACACACTTGTGATTGTACAACTGTTCAATATTCATTTGCATCCTTTCAGCTCAAGAGGAGCTTTGCTTTGTGTGAAAATGATAAAAAGCTGTTTTCATTGTGCCCATCCAGGGAATTATATAATCAGTGCATTCTTTCGAGATGATCCAAAAAAATATGACGAGGAGAGTTTGGTTCATCAATCAATAAGTCTGTCTATTGATCTGTCCCTCTATCTACTTATGTAGGGCATGACAGTATCCCCTCTAGAGTATCTGGTATTTACAGGATTGAAATTTCAGTAAAATTTGCCTTGAATAAAGGTCTTCAGCTCACTCTCCAGTGTTTGCTTATTTGGTATAAGCTCCATGACTTAACAATAGGATCTAAATACTTCCTCTAGCGCTCTATTTATCCCCTGCTCTCTGGTGTAATGACTGTATATGACGTTATGTGTTTCAGCTCAAGTCCTTTCCCAGAGTTCCTGACTGCCTTGTTTGTCTTCTGTCTCCCACAGTCAACCTTTGGACCATGTTTCAAGCTGCTCAGAAACTGGGAGGATATGAGCTGGTAAGTATTCACATATGTGGCAATATATTCCTACTCTTTCCTCAAAGCCCCTCCCTCCTTTCTTCTGTCTCACCCCCTCACTTTCTCCTTCTCCTCTCCTCCTCTTTTTCTCCATCATCTCTTCCTCTCTGTCTACCTACCTCTCTTCTTTCTTCCTTTCCTTTCTCTCTTTCTGCCCCCATTTTGCCCCTTTGAGGTCAGCCGCTATTTTCCCAAGAAGAAAGTCTCGCTCAGAAAAAAATGATGCCGTTGTTTCAAAACCCCCTTGGAGTGGAAAACACATGTTCTTCTGCTTTGCACTCGTCGGACGGAAATTAGTCAAATCGCTCATTTTTTCCCATGTTGGTGATGAAGTGAAATGCACACACTCACATATACAGTACACACACACACACACACATACACAACTGAAGTGAGTATGAGGCATTTAACTTGGCAGCCTTACCTGACGATTATTCATTCACTATTCATGTGCGACGTGTTTCCAGCGTGAAGTCAATGTTTGATGTTAAGTCGTCAAATCGTATTGCCCACGCCTGTTTCTTCATTAGCTTAGCCGCTATAATGTCATCCAAACAGACAGCCAGACCAGGTCATAAACAGGATACAGCTCATATAATCGGGGCTCATATCCCTTTTTAAAAGCCTCATATCTGCAGCTGATTATCTCACATTTCATGCCTAGGCTTTGTTAGCCGGCAGTTTTGTGTTTTGTGCCTGTCATCTGTTATGGGATAAGGGGTTATAGCAGGAACAACTGACTGCATGATGTTAACAGAGCTTATTATGTTAGAGAATTGAGTGTTGTAGGATTCAATAACTGGAACATCATGACTCAGTAACTCCCCAAGACCTCAAAATGATGTCAACCCCTCATGTTTTTCTTTTTCATATTCTTTCTTCCCCTCATGTTTTTTTAATTTCCCCCCAAACTTTCGCATTCATCTCATTGTCCTTTGTGTCTTTTCCTCTTTGTCTTACTCCTCTTTGTCTCCTCTTAGATCACAGTCCGCAGACAGTGGAAGCATGTGTATGATGAATTGGGCGGGAACCCCAGCAGCACAAGTGCAGCCACGTGTACGCGCAGACACTACGAGAGGTGAGTTATCATGTATGGCAGTTACGTATGACACGTTATTGCTATGCATGCACACATGGAACAGTTTGCACCGCCCAGAGTATCCGACCCCCCTAACCTACTCCCTCATACACAGCTGCATCAAATAGGATTGCACAGTGCTTTATTCATAACATCAGGACAGTACAAGACAAATATTGATCTCACTCAGAGGATGTTGATGCAATTACACATACATGAAGAATAGAGCTTTTAGAACTGCGTAGTAGTTTGCAAATCACTCCTCACTGCTCAACACAGTTATACCACTCAGTACTAATAGTATTTATGGGTCTAAATCTATCATGATTAGATGGGATTCTGTTGTTTTCTTAGGATTAATTGAGTATTTGTGAGCACTATGGAACTGATTACGCAGTAAATTCCATTCATGCTGCTTTACAGGCTAAAGAGGATTTAAAAGCTCCAAAAACAGCAAAATTTTGAATTATTAACTGACCTGCATGGATACACTTACATATGCAGTATAAACAGTAACCATCCATGCATTGAAAGCACACAGAGCTGCATTGCCAGATAAAATGCAAACACATGTTTTTACATATTCAGCCACCGGTTCAGGCAGAGAGATTCTGCAGCTTTTTGAACTCGCACATTACATCCACTCAGATGGTATTGCCAAACGGCGGCGAGCATATTGATACGATCCTGAGGGAGCTGTGACGATGCAATGCAGACACACAAACACGCATACACACATACACGTTTTCCCAAGGTTAAACAAATGCCAGAAATGATCCTCCCAGAGAGAGCTAACCAGGCGCTCATGAGGCACAAGACCCTCTCCACATCCCTCCAGCTGTTCACACACACACACACACACACACACACACACACACACACACACACACACACACACACACGCATACATATACAACCACACCTGTCAGTTATCCCGTGGTATGACAGCACAGCAGTATGATATAAGGAAGCTGGGCAGGTTTATACTGTGTGGAGACAGCAGGAAGTCAGTGAATTTGCAAAATAAGGCAGCAGAGCAAAGATAGAAGCTGTTCCTGGAATATTTTTGGAACCAAATATATCACTATCAGTGGTATGAGACGAAGTGACAGTAGTAAAACCTTCAGTTGGCCTGAACTGGCGATATTTGGCTATTTATTGTGTAGTGACAAATTGAACTGATCGTATGACTGTTATGTCCTCTATCATTTTAGTTGTTTTGGACTGGCACCTGATGACAGTGCAGTGTAACTGCCAGGTGGTGGCTGTAGCACGCCTGAAAGCTGTTCACTAACTGCTGATAACAAAAGAAGAAAAAGCACCAGTTCCACTTCCTGGTTATTGTAGATGCAGTGCTGTGAGATTCAGAACTGGAAAGAAAGGCAGAGATGTCTGCAGGCGTTTAAGATTTCTGTGTGGGATCCTTCAAGAAAAACGTATCAAAATGAGGTCAAATGTAAATGTCAATCTTGCATTTACAACTAGGAATGTTCGATACCACTTTTTTTCCTGACCAATACCAGCACAAGTAATCCCTCTTGAGTACTTACTGAGTACTAATACCTTTAGTACTTTTGATACATAAAATTTTAATTAACAGTGGCAGATCATTTTGAACACAGACAGCACAGTCACTCTCCCATCAAGCCCAGAAGAAAAGACAAACAACTCTCTCTGGGTTTATGATTTGTTTTTGACACATTAACTAAAGTGCAGAACAACAGAGTAACTGTTAACTCTCCGTGGTTCGTTCATACTGTCTGAGCAGGACCTGATGCATGATGCAGAGGTGTCAAACCCCGACAGTGTAGCACCAGCTACTGGTGAGGAGGACTTACTCAACAAAGACTTTTTTGCCTTGAGTATCGGCTGCTAATATTGGCAACCTTCACAATTACTGTTACTTGAAAGCAAGGGGCCGTTTACACAACAACAGCTTTAGGGTGAAACGCAGAAGTTTTGTTGCCTTTCACCCTCGCGTTTCACCGTCGCCGTGTAAACAGTGAGTCGGCGTTTTTAGTGAAACGCTGACGTCACACTCCGCCTCACACGAGCGCATACAACAGGACAACAGAACAGTTGTTACAATCGTCGGGAACTAGCATGTTGTGCTGGTGCTGCTCAATCTGCTGTATCTGCTGACTGTCTTCATACAAAATCAGCATCTGTTGCTCCACTTTTGCACTAAATATTCCTCAATTCACCAGATGATCGGCTAAACTCTACTTTGGTGGAGATCTCCCTAAAGCTGCTTCTGGACAAGACAGTTATAGAGCCGCCTGCAGGCCTGGCATGCCTACTACAGCGTTTTCAGTCCCTCTGCATTTCTGTGTAAATGCAGATTTTTTTTCATTGCGTTTTAGCATTTTCAGATGAAACGTCGTGTAAACAGGCGGTATCAGCCTGGTGCAGTTACCTGGTATAGGTACTCACCCATCCCTATCTACAACCACTATGCATGGCAATGGGTCTCTTTTCCATGCTTCCCAGTGCCTGACTCTTAGCCTAAAATACCAACTCTTGGTCCCTATTACCTTTTTCTCCCCACAAAAAAAATACAAAGAAGTCACAATAAGTATTTTCTTTGCTGACCAAAAACATTGTAAGCTGAAACCTGTGCTTATTTTACCTGCTTTTATGCAAGATGATGGTAAAACACAGTTTTTAATCTTCTCATATACACTGTTTGTCATATCTCGTCTTTATATATATCACCTGATTTCAAACATGTTTTAACTCCTCCTCCTCACAGCTATCCCACAAGTGTCCTCCTTTAACACATTAACATTCCTGCTGTATGTGTAAGTGTCTGTCGGTATTTGCTTTGCAGCTAAATCATGAGCCTCTAAATGTACCTCTAAGGGTCCTCTCAGTGTTAACCCAGCAGTTTTTCTTTACTCTCTGATACACACACACACATACACGCCCACTTTTCCAAGGTTAAACAAATGCTTGTAACAGGGTTATGTTTTAAAGGAGGGGTTCTATATTCAGACTAATAATAGATTTGACTTTCAACACCCAGCATCAGAGATGATAAGGCTGAATGTCATATTATTGCAAGAGACAGAACATGTCTTTGATCCTTATTTTGTGACTTTTTAATCTGTCTTTGAAATCACTCTGTCTCTGCTGGAATTTCTTTGAAGCCAGTAGTAAAAAAGCCACAGTCTTCATGAGTTTTTAAGGTGTAAATACGATGGTACAGAAAGTCAGGAGGAAAAAAAAAGCGTGTGGGAAGCGCTGAGGTGTGACTGCTGCTGCGCTGGCCATTCCCTCTCCAGCCACCGAGAAGCAGCTGAGAGAAAATAATGCTGAATCAATACAAGGCAATAATATACACACACTGCAGTGAATATCAGGCTGACAGAGAGGGAAGGTGTAAATCTGGAGGGGGGTGGTGGCGGCAAGAGAGCAAGAAAGAGAGGGAGAGAGATCAGCTGAAGCAAGTTTCCATTCAGGGGAATAATTTTAGCTGAGCCTCAGTGTTTGGGCTGCTAGGAGGGCAATTAGCTTCATTGTATTAACTCAGCAAACACGGCCATTCTCTCCGCATGATGAATGAGGCTGTTTGTGGGCTCGCTGAAGTGTGTGTTTGTTCCCCAGAGGCGTCTTTGTTTCCACCTTTAATCATTAGTCAATGTGCTACAGAAATATAATTCAGAATGTTCGGCGTGCAAACTGGAACAGCACTTATGTTTTCCTCCTCTCTCAGAAGGATCACTTCTGATACGTCTCAGAGGAGGAGAGCACGAAGCACAAAAGTCTCAGGCTAGCAGAAAGGACATGATTGCTGTAAATTAAGTTTGTATCAGTGGCTGTCCTTGTGTTATTTGCGCTAAAGCCTATGAATATCCACAAAAATCCAGAGCTCATTTTAAATTATACACATTATCCTTTTATAGCCCCAATGGTCAAATCATGTGAAATGGTTTCCTAGGAGATGTTATTGTGAAAAATGGAGTCGAGGGTGTAATCACTGTATTTATGCTGTCCAGGAGCAGGTAGTAATCACTGATAGTAATGGAGTTACATAGTTGGAATTGAACAAGAAATAACCTCAGCTAATTGTCATCTTCAAAGTTACTGTTTTTAGGTCGCAGAGAGACGTTCATTAGTGAATATGAGGGGGTGGGTGTCAATGTAGAAAACGTCCAAGCTGAGGTCTGAGCTCGCTGCTGCACCAATGGAAGCTTTAATGATATTTATTTAAACCGTTTCCCGAGATTAGCTGTCAGGGCCCAGTGCTCTGAATTAAAAATGAGGTCATGAAAAAGATGGCATCAATAACCTTGAAATAGACTGCCTTTTGCTTCTGTGCTGTGCCGTTTTCTCTATGCACCCCCCCTCATACACACACACACCCTCCCCACTCTCCCTCTCTTCCTTGCACTTCATGCTGTTTCTTTCATTATACAGGTCAGCGCCTTTTAACAGCTCCTACATATTTAATCCTCCTGCTTTCCTACGTGATCTCTTGTTACTAAAACATCACATTTCACTATCTCTGTTCATTTCTGCCTGTTACTGGTTTTTAATACCTTCCCATGCTTTGGCACTCTAATGTAATTGCACAACGGGGTTGGCATTGGTAAGGGAGTGGGGTGGTGGAAAAAGAAGGGGGGGTATATCCATGGCAACAGAGAAGCTATTTAGAATAATTTGCTATTTAAAAAACTGAGGTTTTTGGGCAAACGCAGACAACACAGATGAGGATATTTTCTCTGTTCTCTCTTTTTTTTTGGATGAGATCATTTCTTCTTAAAAGTATTAGATGTTTGCCAGATGCACTGAGTCTGAGGCCTGTGAAATATTCCTCGGCTCAGATCATGCAGATATGTGTTTCTTTTAAGACAGATGCGCGCCTGTTCCAATTTTAGTCGACTAGATGTTTTATTGATTCAGCCTTTATTCATTCCTCCTGGAATCAATGTTCCTCCGCATTCACTAAAGCTGCTCTCCAGATATAAAAATACATTTGTTGCTCATGATTATACGGAAACCTTGAGCCAGTCCTCACTCGAAGAAATAAAATAGAGAAGAATTTCGATTTTCTAAGAAACAGTGGACCAGAGATTGTTTTGTGAGTTTTATTCTGCTACATTCTCTGTGTCTAGCTCATGTCAGCATCTCTCTATCCGTGTCGTCCTTGATGTATTGCTGGAACATCAAAAGTGGCGCATTACATTTAAGCTTGCCTCATCTAATACTGAGCCTAAAACGCAGATTTCATTCACCCTTGTTTGGTTCTAAAACAATCGCTGGATGACAATAAGTAGTCCTGGGAAGAAAATATCACCCACGTTTTGCTTGCTTTTTATTTATTCCAAAGAGAAATAGAGAGATGTGTGGAGAGAGAGGAAACACAAGCACTATGGCAGGGTTTAAAAAGCAAAATGGTTCAATATTAGGAACAAACAAGCCAAGAAAAGCAGCAGAGAACATGGTGCCTGTCAGCGTTCTTTAAAGGCACCATAAACAATGTCTCACCATGCCGTCCCCATCAAAAGCACGGCCAAACTCTGTATATCCACCCCTCTTGTACTCAATCTGGACTTCAGCTTGTGTGGGAAAGCAGCCAAAGAGCTGCTTGTTCTTTACACTAAAATAGCAGGCAGCTATTTTAACCTCTGAGAGCGAGATGGTTTCCCCGAGACAAAATGCTTCATTGAGCTTTCAGCGATAAAATCTTTTTCCGCAGCCATCTTACAAATCACAATACTGGGTAATTTCTTTATGTTTGGATTAAATCAAAGGTCCAAGGTTCCTCTCCCCTGGTGGCTACGAAAAATCACAAATTACAGCTGTGACATGTGACAGCCAGTTGAGTGTGTGAGAATCTATTCAAGTCTGCTGAGATTAATACCTGGTTCAGTGTGGCTAATTAAATTAATGACATTCTTGCAGAGGTTTTGCTCCACTGCCGGGCAGCAAGAGAGTATGTATTTGATATTAATGGGTATTAGTACGCAAATGTTTCTTTTAACAGAGAACTCCACATTTATTTTTAACAGTTAGGACACATTTCTATCTCTCTTGGCTCACACCTGCTATGGCGAACATTTACTCAGAGCTGCAGCCGCAGCAGCTAATGAGAGCAAACCCCAGGGGAACAGTAGAGGTCATTTTAAATCTGGTATTTTCAGACTTGACAAAGGACTTAAGTTTTTCATACATTCCTGTGCTGCCCTCCTGTTTTAACTGCATGAATGAGGGTCACCTCAAGTGGTTTGGCTTCCAGACAAAAGAGGGGCTTTGAGGCATGAATCCAAAGCAGAGGGAGCAGCTACAATGTCTGTTTATCCATCTGCTGGCATCTTGTCTCGCTTTCTCTGCAGCAGCTATTGTTTTTCTCATCATGGCTGTGATGATGCTTAATCATCACATTTAGATTTGATAAAGATTTGATTTTATCTTTCTAATTTTATTCTCTTTTGCTCACAGGCTTGTAAAAGTAAGTCATTTTCTCTCCTCTGAATCTATCTACAGCCTCCGGGGCTTGTCCACCAGCTCTTTAAATAGCCCCCCCCCCTTTCCTTTTTTTCTTTTTTAACGCACGAAGAGGCTCTTGTGATCTTAACACAACACCAGTTTAAATTAATTTCAGCACGGATGGGAGGGAAACTGTTGAAATGGAACAGCCTGCAGCCTTTTTCCACTTATTTGGTGACTTAGGCATTTCTTGGATTCTCGCACGCTGCTTGTTCCTGTAACACAAAACTCAGATGAGAGCAGCACATTGCTGGTAAAGTCACCTTGTTTTTGCCAAGTAGTGTTTTTTAGGAGGAGGTGCTTTGTGTGCTATCCATTATTTCAAAGGCACAGACATGCTTAGTAAGCAGTTGTGGTTTGTTGAGGAGGTTTTACGTTGTTATTGATCTCACTGAAGATAGATCAGTCATATACAAAGCACTATGTGTATACATATACAGTCATCTTTTCCATCCTAATGACTTTGGCTTTTGTCTCTCTGTGTCTATTCAATGTCTAATCTCTTCTCTGCATATTTTAGTTGCTTGTTATCAACATGGAAAACGGCTGCTTAAACAAAAGCCGGCTGATAAATTGGCATGAGAGGAAGTTAAGTATTTATTGACCTCATAAAAATGTTGCCTCTCCTCCCGCCTTAATGAAATTCTTTCCTGGAATCTCTCAGTGCCACACACTCCCCCTAGTGGCTTGTATTAATAACTGCACCTGGCTGCCTCTCAAGTACAGCAGGGGCTGCCAAGATCAACCCTTCTCTTTCCTTGAAGGAAATTGCTACTTATATAAGTGGTATTGTATTATGAGTTCTATATTACATGATCATGACTGGGTTATATATATTTGTACTGCTTGAAATTACTCTAGTGATTCACACTGAGAGCCTCACACTTTAAAAAAAAAACATGGAGTGAAAAATAAAAAGAACAAATGTTCTGCAGCCTGAACCTTCTTTAATTATTCAGCCTTTTTTTTTTTAACAATAAATAAATAAAACAAAAAGAGCGTGTCTCATTGAAAGTTGTCCTTTGAGGAATAAAGCAGGCTACATTTTTTCTCAAGCAGAACAGAGCAAATAATTCCAACAATTTCAGAGGCTTCCTGAGAAAGATTTCAGGTTTTCCTTTGCCCACAAAGCATCTCAGTCTTTTCATTTGGAACTATTTAAGGCTTCAGTAATTTCCCGGGCTCGGCTCTTACATTATCCGGGCCTGTTACTCCCCCTCCTCCACCCTCCACCCCATATTGACATTCCATAGAGCTGACCCAGGCCAAGGCAGCCGTCTCTTTCCCACAGATCATTGTGATAGTCAACAGTGCACCCTGCTATATATTGTATGTATATGCCACTTTTCCAGCCCTTTGATCAGTAATAGCATGACTGCACATGTTGAACACACATTTGTCAGGCTGTAAGAAAGGATCCCGCAGAGTCATACTGGTGGAACATTTCATAAACCTGCTTTTTCTGTGCATGAAATAATGTCTAATTATAGGACGCCTGAGAACCGCTTCCCTATTTGTAATAAATAACTCTGCTGCTATTTAGAGTTAAAAAGGCTGCATATTTTTTATCTGGTTTTCAAGGATTCTTCACTGAGAATCATTTTTCCTCTTCATTAACATGTCATTATCCCCTCTTTCACTCTCTCTCCCTCTGTTTCTTTTCCCTCCCTCCCCTTTTCTCTTTCACAACCCCTTTGCTCTCCCTCTTTCCAATAAGTCACATTTAATAGTACATTTCCTTTCTTGGCCTGGGGCCTGGTGCCAGACCAGCTGTATGAAATGTAGTTTCACCGCTTTCCCTGCCAGCACTTTTGTTCAGAGGAAAAAATAACAAAAAATCCCACAGAGCCTCTTGAACTCTCCGAGGCTTTTTTTTCCCCTTCCTTTTGAAGAGGAGGCGAAACAGCTCTTGATTCATTGTTTGTTTTACCGCCATGTCCCTTAAAAGGAAGACTGCAACCGTCTCTTGTCGTTACACGAGAAGACCTTATTTTTTTCACATGACTGAGAAAGTCATGTTTCTGTCTGGCTTTTATGGATTGTTATTGTAAAAAAAAAAATCCCTGACAGAGAAGCTGGCGAGGTTTTCAGAGGAGCTTATTGAAGATTGAAGTGTTGTAGTTTTTCAGTTGTCCTGGTTTCCTCTTCCACTATGTTCCTTATTTCTGGTTAAGTGCCAATTTCCATTTTCTTTTTTCTGAGCAATAAAGTCTAAAAGTTTCCCTCGCTGGTTCCTTTATGTCATTATTTTACACATGGGTATTTTTATGATATCCAGATCTGAACGTTCCCATTAGTAATGACATTAGATACGGAAAAAACAACCCAGGACGTTTTCAGCACAGAAATAACAAGTCAAAAATAGTTGGGGCTTTTTTTTTTGCAGCGTGTTTTTTGTCAAGTTGAATGGACTTAATTGAGAACGAGTATATCCAGATTCCCAGCATTTAATCATGTCTAACTGTGTTTATTCCTGTTTAATGGACATTTTGTGAAACTAGAGCATACGGGTACCATTTTCATTACCTAAACAGCTTCTGTGATTAATCATGTTAGTGTTGTAATGCAGTATCGTGTGCTGTAAGGTTCCTTTTTAATATTTGATTTCAATTCTACCAGACGTTTTTCTCATTTTCACTCTGACCACATTAGCTTAACACCCACAAACATAACACACACACACACACACACACACACACACACACACACACACACACACACACACACACACACGCATTCTTCTCTCTCATGGCTTAACTAATACCAAATGTGATCTGTCTCAGCGGGAGATTACTGGTTATGCACATTTTCTCTCTCTCTCTCTCTCTCTCTCTCTCTCTCTCTCTCTCTCTCTCTCTCTCTCTCTCTCTCTCTCTCTCACACACACACACACACACACACACACACACACACACACACACACACACACACATACATACACTTACCTCTGGCAAACATCTGAACCTGGATTTCCCCTAACTTAGATTAATTACAGCGGGATTCTTGATGCTTGCCAGGTATTAAAATAGGAAGTTAATACTCTCCAAGCTTGTGTCTACACTGCAGCTTATTCTGTTTCTTTGTGTTAGCTCAGCTATACTTAAATTGTTAGTCTCATTTTTACCCTTTCGTATGGACACAAAGCAGGAAAATGTATGCTTTGAGAAGTTCTTAAGTTAAGTTTTGTGTATTTTTCAATTTTGTTGGATAAAACTGATGCAGTTACACTTAAGATATCGTGTCTTCTAAGCGTTTAATCACACAGCATGGAAAAAACACAAACTCATCTAAAAAAAAAAAACAACATCTGCATTTTCTTTTCCTTCAGGCTCCTCCTCCCATATGAGAGGCACGTTAAAGGCGAAGTAGACAAGCCCCTCCCCTTAACCAAACCCAGGAAGCAAGAGGGCGGCCAGGAGAAAGCACCAGGAGCCAAAGTCAAAGGAGTAGGGGCCAAGAAATTGAAAGGGGCTGGCAACCCCAAGCAAGAGAGTAAAAAGGACGGAGAGAAGTCGGTAAAAGGCCAAGAACAATCACAGGTCAGTCACTGCTCCCCAACAACTGCTGCCTCATCACAATCCCTGCTCACTTTAACGCAGTTTTAGTTTCGTTACCCTTCCCATCTCAGAAATGCTATTTTTTTTAATGGACAAAAATGTTAAAATATGAGCTCTTCTTTCATAACGGATATACTAACTTTTGTTTTTTTGCATTCAGGATTCCAAGGAGAAAGCAGAGAATCATGAGCTGTCCTCAGCCATCAAACAGGAAGTATCTCTGAGAGATGAGCCAATCATAATCGAGGAGGAAGAATTACATCTCACCCTAAAGAAAGAGGAGTCCTTAGCAGTGGAGCAGCCATCTTCCCGCCGCCCTACCTCTGGGCCAGATCCAAAGAGGGGCCCACATGCTGGTCTACCCCTCCTCCATGTGGGGGCCAGTTCCCAGCCTGAATGGATGCAAGTAAGCGAGGCCCTCCAAGCAAAACTCTCCTGTGAACAGCAAACTGAAGGGCATTTCATTCCTAAACACCCCTACCTGCCTCACCCCTGGGATCAGAGCAAACCTCCAGGACTTGTCGCTCTGCCCGAGCCCTCCTCCAGGGTCAAAGACTCTGAAAGCCACGGCGGGAGAGTGGGGAAGGTGTTACCCATGTGTAAGCAGGCAGAGATACAGTGTATAGACTTAAGCATTGATACCTACCCAGAGAAGGAAGACTATGGGGTGATTAAGAAGGAGTCGACGCAGACGGCAGCCTACTGCAAATCTAGCCAGGGCGTCATGTCTCCTTTAGCCAAAAAGAAGCTCCTCTCCCAAGTCTGTGAGTCCAACCCCTACCCCTTTACATCTCCCTCTCTTCAGCCTCCACCTCCAACAGCTGCCTCTTTGCTCTCTGATGTATCTGAAAGAGAGAGGGAGAAGAGGAAGGGTGAGGACGACCTTGGAGGCAACATCCCAGAAGTAGCACCCATTTTCAGGCCGTCAGTCATCCAGCACGCCCAGAGCAGCAAGTCCCACCAACAAGCCACCAGTGGCCAGTCAGAGAGGAGCACCAGCGGGGAGCATCTAGAGACTTATCGCACAAGCCACCACCTCCCGTCGCATGTCAGTCTCCCATGGCAGCCATTTCTGTCCCGCAACCATGCCCAGGATGGTGTGGAGAACAATGGAGAGGCGGTACTTCAGGGTCCATCGGCTCAGTCCCGGAGCTATGCCAGCGACTGCTACTCCTCCCCTCACCTACACAGCCTGTACCGGCAAACTGAGAGCTGTCTGAGTCAGGAGAGGATGGCCGGCCTCACCAATGGAGAGCGGAGGGAGCACTACACCCGGGAATGTGAGGGCAGCCAGGGCTTCGTCTGCAGCGGGCTGGAGCCAGAGGGCCTGGCCTACAGATCTCACTACAGTGACCGGACTCAAACACACAGTGAGAGGAGAGAAGCTGAAGATGAGCCCAGGGACTTCACAATCTCCAAACCTCTCTCTCAGAGGCTGTCCTCCTCCTTCTCCAAGCCCCCCTTCTGCAATCTCCCCTATCCCATCATGCACCAGAGCATGGATTCCCATCCCAAGGCTTGCAGAGTAACTCCCATGACCATCTCTCCTGCAAAACAGAGCCCAGCAGAGTCGTCGCAGCCGTACCCCAGCCCGAAAGCGTCCGGTGATTCAGCGCTCACCAGTCCCATCCGGCCCTGTAAGCGGAGCCTTGCAGAACCTGAAGGTGAAGAAGTCCCAGAGAGGAAAGTCCGTGTGGTGACACCTATTCACCCCGCAGGTGCAATCCGACGCAGCGACCCAGAAGAGCTTAAACCAGCTGAACCAGCCCATGGCGTTCACCTTAACAACCACCTCCCTGAAGGCCACCCTGCAACCACATTCCCCCCGCACCATGCTGCACCCTTCTACCCCAGCATGTACCCAAGCTTGGTGTCGCCCGGAGCGCAGGATGGGCTCCAGCAGCACCCAGGTCTGCAGTACCTGAAGAGCCAGTCTGCAGTTTCCCCTCTCGTGCCCCCGTTAGCTTTCCACTCCATGATGCTGCACAGGCAGCTGCTGGCCTCCAGCCCCTCCCCTCACCACTTCTACAGGCACCCAGGAGGGGCAGCACTGTACGGGGACCTGCTGCACCACCTGTACCCTCTATCTACCCTCCCTCCACCTCAGCTCTCCTCAGTACACCCCAGCACCAGACTGTGAGGGAGAGAGGAGGGTTTGATGTCCCTCTTCTGCTCCTTCTTCATCCTCAGAAACATTTTCAGCTTCTCTTTCTGTCTCTCTTGCTCGGGGATTGTAGAAAGAAAACACTGATTCTAAAAATCTGACTGATAACAGACTGATGCAGAGTGGAAATTCCATTTTCTTTTTTTTTATTTGCGTATGCATCTGTTTCTATACTTTGCACTGTTCTTCATTTTTTATCACCACTTACTGTATCTTTTTGTTGTTGTTGTTGTCGTTGTATACTTATTTGCACAGTGCTTATGTGTTTGTGCTCACGAATCAGTTTGCCGCTCTTGGTCACCATGAGTCAGGTCGTTGCTCTGGATGTGTGAAAAGTGGAGGGCAACAGAGAAAAGCCATTTGTTTACTGCGTCTGAGGGCTAAACTTTTTTGCTTAAAAACACTACGAGTAACATGACAACGTAAATGAAATCCTTTATATAACTAGAGGTAATCTTCAACAGCTGTTTAGTGCATTATTACACTTTTAGGCAGCCACTTGTGTTGCGTCTGTTTACATGTCTCTCTCCACGCTGAAAGCTGTTTGTGCCACAGTAAATCCTCCTGGACTCTTGTAGAAAGGACATTAACACTCACCGCGGTGCTGCGTAACATGGATTATAGTTTCATCGTAACATTCAGAGGTGCTGTGTGTACCAGATGTACTGTAGACTCAATTTTATGCTCAGTTCAGGTTTGTATTTACGAAATCGTGTTTCAGTCCAGATCAAACATAACAAGCAGTTTTCATGTTCAGTGTGTTGACAAATCATGAATGTTGTTTTTAGAGTAAACTAAAGCAGGTTCACTTTCTACATGGAAAGTTATTAGACCCCCAAAACACCCTTTGTGATGAGTAGACTGTAGCAGCTTGTTTTCGACTGTAGGACCAGCATAATGAAGCAGCCGCCTGCTGTGGAATGCTCACCACAAGAAATCAGCATTTCATCTTTTTGTTCTTGACTTGAAAAGCTTTTTTTTTTTTTTTTTTTTATTCCATGGACAGACTCTTTTTATTCAACACGCTGAAAAAGACTCACTGTATGATTTTTAATAGGAATGTTGTCACTTAAAATATTATTGCTTTGCAAATATCTGTGCCTTTCGCAGTCTTGGATTAGAGTTAGCACTACAGTTGTTAAGGTTTATCTTCTGTAGCAGGGTAGGAATATCAATATTACTGTCACTCTTGTTTGAAATGCAAAGACACCCATACATAAGAGAAACTATATGGCACATTTGGCTGTTAGACATGATTTGATAGGTAAGGCACAAGATTTGAAGTTTTTAAAACAGATAGGGCCACTATTTGTGCTTAAGTCATTCTATTTACTTAGCTTAACAGTGTCAGGCAGTCGATTATAGAAGAATCTGCGAAGATTTACCGATAGCTAATATTTACACAGGTCTGGTGTCTGTCGTCCGCAGGGCATGTGTCTTCAATGTGATGAAAGGTGCCAGACTCTGTAAAGTATGCACACCATGCTCCATAGCCCGAGGTGGAGAGAACACCTGCTCTGACTTTTACAACCACTAGAACTGCAACCCAGGATAGTCAAAGTACACGTTTGACGTGTTTTTCAAAGAAGAAAAAAAGTGTAAAGATTTACTGAATACTTAGGTAAAAACATTCATTTCTGATTAAGTACTGTACATTGCTGTATGTAGGTATAACTGGCATTAGTGCTGGCTCCTGTACAGATCATTCATACGGGATCAACTCATGACAACCCCTCTCTTGTCTTATTTTCTGTAAATAACACTGTAGATAGTGCAGCGTGGTTGTTATCATATAAACTGTTATAATCTGTAAATAGTATTAAAAAAACAGTATAAAAGTCGGTTACACAATCTAGCTGTGTCCTTGTTTGCTCTGTTCAAGGCCACCGAGATCACGTTGGATTTAAACAAACACTACAATTTAAGAATTAGGATACTCTTTTTTTTTTTTTTTTTTATTTGTTGTCGTTTCACTTTTTGTTTTCACGTTGTTTTCATTAATGTGCATCCTGAAAGTGTTTTTGATACAGTAGCCATCTGTTTACCAATCACCCAGCTGGCGAGCAAGACAAAAAAATGACATTTTGTATATGACCTCCTGTATATTTAATTAAAATATTTTACTATCTAAACACGTTTCCTCAGGTGTGTTCTTTAACTGAATTTCCAGGGCTGAATAGAGTGATATTCAACACAAGTGTAAGAACATCAATGTAATGTTGTATTTTTCCCTGAGTGAATTCAGTGTGAATGGGGTTGTATTATTGTAATACCATTATCTGGCTATGAGATTCCATCCGCCTTAATCTTCACAACAGGCTACTTCTGGGCTCACAGCCAGAGACTCCTCTCCAGTGTTTGCTGCAGTGGAGAAATGTGCCCGTGCATGTATCTCTCTGTGGTGTGTGTTGGGCTATAATAAAAGCTATCCTTTGACTTTTATTGCCACCCCCTAGTAAATCTTTACCATGAAAAATATTCAGTAATACTCTCAAGCTCAGCAAAAATAAAGCAGCCTCACTGGGGTAGAAAGTAGGCCGTTTTATTGCAGATCAGCTAGAATAAAAAAATGCAGTTAGCTTTCTAGACAACAAAGAAAAGAGAGCAAGAGGATTGCACTTATGGAGAAACAAAAATAACAATGATATTTTTCACATTGCACTATACACAAATTATTCAGCACTAGGGCAGGATTAATGTAGTCCTACTTACAAGTACATAAACAAAGTGCCCCCTAAAGTCTAAATAATTAATCTGCTAAAAGGAACATAGAGATAACAATATCATCCCATGACATTAAAACGGAGTACTTTCATTTTAGCAAAACTACAAATCAGTCTTGGTGCTGTAATTGTGTCCACAAATACAAAGACTTTTAAAAACAGACAAAATAAAATGATTATTTGATTTGATCAGTCAAGAACGTTTAGTCTTTTTTTTAGTCGCTACATAAGGATCACATGCCCTCTATACAACTTTATACAGTACAGAAAGGGACTGACATATATATCCTTTACTGTATGAATAAAAAACTATTTTAGCTGTTGTAAAAGATTTATCTGAAATATTACAGCTTTATTTTGAAAGATTAGCTTCCAAAATAGTGCTGTTAATAATTAATAGAATGCTGTTTGTCTCAAACTGAAATGGTCCATGTGTTTTTTGGAACACGTATTATGTAAACATATCAAAATCAGTAAAAACGAATGCCTGAAATCCAGAGCTTGACTTTTCTGATTTTCTTTGTTTTTTCTTACAGGTTTTTAAAGTCCAACTTCAAAGTGATTACTGTAGTGTTAGTTCACAGGAGCACAGAAACATTTTGCAAAAAAATGCTTGAATTAAGCAACATTCCCTTTAATACAACCATTCTCAAGTCTTTCACAGCTTTAACTAAATCCCCCTGTAATCCGCCTCCCCCCAAAATCTACATCCCCTACTCTTGATTAAAAGGAATTTAGAGGGTGAGATAAAATAAAATGGGTTTGTAACTTTCTCCATATTGCTTCATCTTGCCAAGCACTTTCTGAGAAAGTATCTAAATGTTTTGCCCTTCCTGTGTTATTAAGAAGACCATTTTTCATCATGTGATTGTTAAGTAGTTGAAATATTCCGTGGTTGCCAGTTTTGGATAAGTATAAAACACAAAAACAAGGCCATTTATTATTTCAGCCACTAAAAAGACTCATTCATTCAGTCATGCTCCAGGCAGTTATGGGCTGCAGTGTTAAATTATGTTGAACATACTGTGTAGCCACTGAAAAGCGAGGTCACTTCATTATAAAGACCTCTGGGAAATGGAGAAGTCACATTAGTGCCTGCAATTGCTCCTAAAATCTTGTTCCCTTAAAATCAGCTCTAGTGGTCATAAAATTGTCACAGTGAGTGGAATAAGTCAATAGTTCCAAAAGGAATGACTCGTCCACAGTCGGCCAATGGATCAATTCCAATTTGAGTGCTTTTGCAAGGGCTCTTTCTTCACTCCATGTTCCAGTGGCAGAGCTGAGAAATAAGCCTTTTCCATTTTAGTGGGATTGATGATGGCAGAGCTCGAGCCAGCATTCAACTCTCAGATTCATCTACGGGTTAGCTGCACATGAGAAAGTTTATAAAAGAGTAATGGGGCTGGAGGTGCATCAATGGGATATTGATATTGTGGCTTGAGGTGTCAACTGGGATTTCAGTTGCCATGATGGACGCTAAGGATTTTTTCTTAAGTGATCACATTACCCAGACATCCTTTAGGTTGCAAGGAACAGTTTGACATTATGGAGAAATTAAATTAGGAAGATTGATACCACCCTTATTTGTCAGCTCAAAATAAAAACAGAGTTGACAGATGGTTAGCTTAACCTCTTTAGTTCATTTTATTAACAAGACTGATCTTGTTTAAACTGTATTGAATGAGACCTTTGCCTGGTTCATAACTAATGAAAAAGAGGGTGATGTTTTTTTGATTTAAGGAAGCATGTAAGCAAACTCCCATGACGTCAAACTATTCCTTTCAGTTTTTAGGATTAAGCCAGCAGCAATGCCAAAACATTATCATATCATTATTGAGGTAAAATCAAATACAATACATGATCTAACTCTATGAGTGTTTAAGAAATAGGTTTCAAAGTTCTTTGAGCTGCTTTACTTGTTTGTGTTAGTGGTAAGGTAGGATTAGTTGGTTCAATCTAGATGTGGTCAAAGGCTCTAAGGTTCATCCTCTCTCTGAAAGACTTCCGAAGTTTACTCCTCGGTGCAGGAACAGGACCAGGACCGTGACTCGACCTGTGGAAGCCATGTTCACCACTGGCTTCAGTGGTCTGGATGTGGTGGTCCAGGTACTCCAGCTGCTGGTGCTGCTGACTTTGTGGTTGGACATCAAGGACACCCAGCGGAGCATTTTTGCGGCTGATGGCTCCAGTGCCTCCTGCGTTGTTCCTCTGGAGCTGCTGGATGATTGCAGAAAATTTGGCATCCAGAGACGGTCGGCCAGATTTGGACCTTGTCGGTAGACGTGAAGCACAAATGCCAGAATTTTCCTTTTCCTGGTTTTGAGGAGGGGGATTAAGGGAGGTGGGCAAGGGAGGTCTAGCAGGACGAGTAGGAGGAACATATGGCTTTCTGTCTGAGGGAGGCGGTGGGGCACGGCGCTTTTTGTTGCTCAGGGGTGTAGAGCTGGTACTTGGGTTAGGGCTTGAGCAAGGGGTTGAGGTCTTGCTCTTGGACAGGATGCTCTTCTGCACTATCACGGAATGAGACCCATCAAACAGAGTGGACCAATTGGGTGCATCCTTGTCCTCATCAGGACCAATGAGAAAGTGGCCGTCTGTCTCTTCTATCTTATTGTGGATCATGTCAGTGATACTCTCAAACTTGCCTGGAGAGTTTATACCTGTGAAGACGAACATTAGGATATCAGACAAGATCATTAAAAAAAAATCCATATTTTATGACCAACATGACGCATTATTGGAGGGAAAAAATATTTCAAAAATATCACGCACAAAAAACTCTAATATTTTTGTTTCAGACTAAAAATAAAAAAATGTAGAAATATATTCATATGTACCATGATAAGAAACTTTTTTGCTCTATTCCATTCCAACTTGCTGATACTTATTGTTCTTTCCTTCCTCATTATGTGGCCAAATCTCTTTGGATTTTAATTTCCTAAAGAGTTTATTCTCATTTTTTACTCAGTTTGTGAAAGCACATTTATTACACTGTTGAAAATGCCTTGAATCATCACAAACAAATCCAAAAGACTAATGAAAATTCATCAATTCTTAAAGGACACTATTTGAAAAAGTAGTAGACATGTCTGAGTCAAAGTGGATTTTAGAATATAATACCTAGATGCCAAAGAGAAACATATTTTTATTTCAAATTGTAGAACTCTAATATTAAACGTGTTGGGACTTTTTCAATGTAAAATTTAAGTTTAAGAAAAAAAGTTAATACAACCATTTGTCACATGTGGTAATAATCCACTTCAGTCAAACACACTTTAGCCACTTGTTCCATGTATTTCACTTACTGAGATCATTGTAAACCGAGTCAGCCTGCTTGGTGAGGAAAAGAGATGGTTTCCGTGGTGATGCAACCTCGATCTTCATTAGCTGGTTGCAGCAGTGCAGCCATTGGCCTGGTTATAAACAAGGAGAGCCACCAGAGATACAGATAAAAGGTTGAGCGATCCAGTCTGCGATGATCTAAATACATTGCATCAACAGACTGATGTAATCACTTTGCTGTGTTTTCATCCATCTCAAACAAACAATAGAACATTTTCTAAAAAGAAGAAAGATGTTTCTGCTCTATAAACACAAGTGTACTATAGGTTATCTTTAGACTCTGGAGCTTTCTCACTCTGATCATAAAGGTGCTGGTTGAGAGCGTCCACCCAATCCTCCAGTTCCTCTCTAGTGTCTGTACTGAAGACGAGGGTCTGAGATCCCTCAGGTGAAGGGTTGCTGATGGACAGACTCCTGGATCTCTGTCCTGCTGACTCCTTCTCTATGATGCGGATTCCAGTATCCTGCAGAAACAACCATGATAACTCAGTATAAGCTGAAAATGAGCTCCACAGAAACAAATGAGAGCTCCTTCAGAAATTGCACTAAAAAGCGCATCGCTGATATTGCAGAAATAAATATTAATTCAGCAGTAAAACGCCAAAGATGCATCAGTGAATAGTGTGGCATCTTCTTTATGCAAACGTTAGTGAAAAGTCAGTGCTATGGTTTAAATCAATATTAATGAGTGTGAGGATTATATCTAATACAAAATTCTGCTAACCAGACAGAGCAATTACAACAACAATAATGAACAGAAATACAATTCTGACAGCATTAGCACTCTCACACTGATTTATTTTATAAAAACATTAAGTACAGTACAAGGCAAACTAGAGCATGGGTGAGAAGGTTTGGATTCTGTCTTACTTTTTCGATGGGCACACTGAGAGTGGGCTGCACTTTAGCCTCAATTTCTTCAGGTGTGAAGTAGCAGGATAAAGAGCCAGCACTCAGCACACAGTAAAGATTGCAGCAGCGGACCATCCCCTCCACACTTTGCTATAAATAAGCAAAATAAATGCTAAGAAAGGAACTGTGGTGTTATCAACACAAGCTGCTCCATGGTATCAGCAGTCAACACACCTTCTGGCTAAGGTAGCCAGTCATCATGCTCTGTGTCATACAGTCTGGCTGGGCCACCAGTCTGCAGCACAGGTTGCCATAAAGTGGAAGCCAGGATGACCACTCAGCTGTGGGGATGAAAAGCAGCAAATAAAATTCAAAATATACAGACTTGCATGTGTGTCATAGTCAGCACTTCTGTCATCTTAGGTAATTCAAAACTTCATGATATTAAGCAAAAAAAGATTCAAACACACAGCTTTTGCAGCTATACATGTGTAGTTTTAGACATCAAACAAGCATAAGAGAGTTTATGTATTCCTGCATCAAAACTGTTTGACATATGAGCATTTAAACTTATGATAGACCTGAAATTAGAGCAGGCTAACAAAGATCAGTTAAAGCACAAACTTCCTCGTACATTCATTTGAATAGCTATCATTAAAGAAATAAAAGTAATCGAAGCTCTACTTCATTAAAATTCAACCATAGAACTTTTTCCTTCCTTCCTACCATTTTGGAGGACAATGAGGGAGTGCGACTGAAAGCTGCCTTCAGCCTCAGGCAGACCCAGTGTAGTGTAGGCCAGCAGGCTGTACTTGGCTCCTCTTTTAGACAGACATATAAAAAACAGACACAAAGTTTAGCATTATATAAGTAAACACCAACTTTTTTTAAATGTCTTTGCTTCCAAAGCTCAAGCACAAAAAGTTCATGCTTGGGTCCAAACACTAATATTAATAAACAACAAAGATATATCATTGTAGTTGTTCCCCAGACTTAACAGGTGGTTTGTATCACTAACAGATGTTCGGTTTTTATTTGTTGCTTTGAAAGCTGTAACTAAATTTTTTGCAGACACAAACAAAATGCCGACACAAACATCAAAAGCTTTGACATGAAACAATATTAAATTTATTAGTAAGAATAATCTTTCAATGTTCTGAGGGTCTTTATTCTCAAATATTAGTTTAACCTTTATTTTAATACTCATTCAGTGTAATTTGTTTACAACCCTGTTTGTGATCTGGCAGATAAAATCTGTGTTCCAGTAACAAGCTATGATTGAGTAGATTGCCATCTGCAAAAAATAAAAAAAAAACTTGAATAGAGAGCCAAACGTCTGTTGAGGGTTTTATGGGATGACATAGTACTTACACTGGTATTGGGTTGCACTGCAAGAAGGTGTCAGAGTCTTGACTGTCCAGCAGAGGGCAGAGCTTCCTCCCAGCAGTCTTTCCAAAGGAGTTGCGGAGCTTCTTGGCCAACTTCTTTGGTGTGTTGACTATTGTCAGCTCCTCCTCCAGGGCACAGCTCCACAGCTCCACCTTGAGCTCAAACTGAGGACCTGCGTCTTTACTTTAAGAGGGCACATTTATACACAGCACAAACATTTCACCAGGTTTTCAATGGTGACATCTCTGGATTTAAATACATACTCTGCTCTTCATATCTAAAATTCCTAAATTCTACAGATATATTTTAATGTAAATCTACAAGACATTTTTTCACTCAGCTTAATGACAGTATCAATTCCCTAAATGGAATAATTACTTACAAGACAGTAATTCCCTCAAAGCAGACGTCAGTAACAGATCTGTCCACCACCATCATCTCTGTGTCAAACACCTCTGTGCCAACCTGCATCAGACAAAACAACGCCACTCGACGAGAGCCTGTTATCACAAAAAATTCACATGCCTGTGTTACAACACAAAATATCTTGTGAATCTTGGATTTTATTAATCATGCACAGAAATGACTCACTCCCTCTGTTGTTAAAGTGGTCTGAATCCCTCCACATCAGAGGAATACGCAGTCCTGCACAGCAAGAGAAGATATAGGTGTGTTACAGCAACACTGAAATGATTTCATTTTTATATTTTGCCAAGACTTTGTTGTAAAAATATGACCATTGAAGTGTTATAAATTTGACCAACATTTATTCCATCTTATAAGAATCTTATTCTTTACACAAAAAGTGATTAGTAGCTTTACCAGACATTGCAACTGTCCCACAACAGGGAACACGGCCATCTGAGCCTGGCTCTACACCACTGAAATAAAAAATAGTGATGATTACACATACAAGAAATCAAATTCTGTGCATCAAACTTCACTACAAAAAGAAAACATTTGAATTAACAAAACACACTCAGATCTGAGTCACCTAAAAAGTTGTAATTCAGAAACTCTAGACAAAACCCACACCTGACGACACAGCACACAACTCCTCACCTCCAGACTGCTTCCATCATGTCTTGCTCCTCTTTCTTCTTCTTCAGCTGTGTGAGATAAGCCTTGATCCTGGCATTGGAGGTCTGTAGGTTCTTGGAGGCATTGAGAACCTGCTCTCTCTTGCTGCAGGCGAGGAGCAGCTTGTGGGCACCCTCGCGCATTCGCATCTCAAAGTCAAGCTTGTCCTGTATGTTAGTATTCTTGGATGGAACATACAAGGAAGAAAGTTTAGGTTACCACGTGAATAAATGAAAAAATATTTGTTTGAAATTATGTTTTTAACTTAAGATGTCTTTCAAAAAAGTGTGAAACACTAGGAATGCAAAAATGTTGATTTTGATTCAGTGAAGTTGCTCTTGAGAAATAATGAAGTGTTGTATTACCATCTCTTTCTTCCAATCACCAACTCTGATATCAAGGCTAAGGCTACAGTTTACAGTGTGTAATCCACTCCACTAATGTACATAAATAGTGGGAGGAAAATAGAGGGATAGACATTTTGCTCACATGAACTAACATCACACTTATTGCACTGAAAATTTACCCTAATCCATTTTTTTGCAGCAGCAGCAACAAGGCTGTGCCATTTTCGTGCCAGGTATGGTTTGATACAGGAAAAAAGATTTAAAAAGTTAGATCCAATATTAGAGACAGGGTGCATCCTTAGGGCAGATCTATTCAACTCAGTTCTATGCTCACCTGTGTTTACTAACATCGGTAGGTCAGTTCATTTTACTAGGTAGAGCTAAAATAGCATGAAAGAAGATAACTGCAGCAGCTCAGCAATTTGGAAGTATTTGAAGCTTGTTTCATCAACAACTAGGGATGGGTACTGAATTAGGTACTTTTATAGGTACCGACCAAATCCTGTCAAAAGTACCGAATATCGATTCACATAAAACCAAAAGGTACCATGTTTAAGTAAATGCATCTTTGTGACTGTGAGGGAGTGGAAGAGTAGAAGATTTTCCATGCTAGAAATAAACACAGCATTGCAAGGTTATATATTGAAAAATAAATATGTCAAATTGAAAATTTGTAATATTTTATTATTAAACAAATTGATATTTTTTACCACATAAACACAAAAAAGTACTGAAACTTGGTACTGTTGAGTACCGGTACCGATTGCCAGGTACCGGGCATCAGTACCGTATTGTTTCAAATGTGAAAGGTACCCATCCCTAAACAACTCTAATGGCAACTTGCAATGTGTGCAAGTTTGATTCCTCTTATCCACCACTGAGGTTTAAAGATAACTGTTGTTCTTGTTGGGCCTGGAGAATTACACATTTATAATACTAAAAAGTATTTCAAAAAGTATTGGGGTACAAAGTTAGGAAAGAGTGAACTGGCCAAAACATCATTCTTCCTCTCATCCTCACATTAGGGGATAGAGATTGTTAAATTATCAGTGGTATCAGACTGAATCAGTATTGGTATCAGCCTATACCAAAGCTCAGGTATCACAGACTTCAAAAATGAGATTTGTGCATCCCTAACTACATCCACAACTTATTTAGCATTGGCAGGGTGATGTTATTGGAATACCTTGAGACCATAAAGACAGTATGATCTCATCACTCAAGAGCAACTTTTGATGGGAATAGTGTGAAATGTTAAACGTTGTATGCTCAACAAACTGTTGCTATGATGGAAGGGAAACTGTTAGTGGAAAAGAATCAACTTCAATTTATAGGCAGGTTTGATGAAAGGATGACGATTTAAATGAATATATGACATGTAGCAAACAATGAATGTTAAATGAAATAAAATGGTGTAACAGCCAGGTCTAGTTAAGGTATGTAAAGCCAAAAGGTGAATGATGTCTGTTTTAAGTAGTTGCAAAATTACACCTAACTCGATAAAATACAACTGGTTCTGTTTGAGTGGGAATTACTGATATTACTGTTGTAAAAAACATGCACGATTGATCAAAGGATACAAACATCATTTTCCTTTTAACCCTCATACTGCAGTATGCACCTGTAGCTTTTTAGAAATCTGTCGTATGTACAACAAATGCATATCCTCGACTATCTGCCGACATTGTTTCAAGCTTTTGGTCTGACATGAAATTAGTTTGAGCGTTGGGAGAGCAAATAAGAGAGCAATCATTCCAAACGGGGCAAGACTTTCAACAACAGCACAGCTCTGGTTGCAGTTACGTTAAAAAGGGCAGGTCCCCCCCAACTCGCTGGCTTTGTCTTCGGGATTTGGAGGCCAGTGTGCGTAGAATACTAATAAAGGCCTATTTATGCTCAGGTCAAAGAATAAGCAAATGGTTAAAATCGTCTTTAAACTTAAAATGAATCATCTGGTAGCTTATCCGCAGTATCGATGCACTTTGAACCTCCCCCCTCAGTCGTCAACCGATCTGTAAATGTGTTTTTGATTTGACAGCAAAACCCAACGTCTACTCTCGGTCCGTACCTCTGTTTGGAGGAATAGAGAACTCTGTCGGATCTTTTTCCGTTTAATCTCCATTGCCACCGCGGAACCTGCCGAGATAATCGACCTGGAGCTCCCGTTTCGCTTGGAAATTTGAACATCCCGCGGTTCATCCATGTTGCTCAACCATTCGCTAGGAACAGCAAGCACGAGCTGCACATTCCCTGCTCCTGACTTCCAGCGACGCCCCTCCAACGCACAGGGTGGTTCGATTTACGTCACACCATGTACCGTAACGACGACATTGTTGATGAATAGTTCAAATTTTAAAAGGCTTTAAGATATCCATACAGATTTGAACACTCGTTTAATAGTTTGGAACACGCATTTTGAGTTCTGACAAGTTAATGGTGTGGTTAAAATCAGTGATCCATTGAATATCTGTCTCTAACGTGACAGTGACAAAACTAACTTCTCTGATGACATAGAAAAATGTGATTGCCGAATTTTAATCCAAATTTGGCGAAAAGAAATTCTGTGGTTTGGTTAAAAAAAAAAAACTATTGTGTAAAAGTGAATGGGTTGGGCGTAAATTTTAAAAATAAATACCATCCACTGCACCGCCTTTTCCGAGGGTACTTCCAAACCTATAAACCAAACACCCCAAACTGACAGGAACAAAGCGCTTGTACGTCATTGTTGTGCACCACGATTTGAAGTATCACTATGTTTTCGGTTTACAATTTTTTTTGTCAGAAAAACATAAAATTTTCTTCAACGTGTCGTGAGAAAAACAAACCAGAAATCTATATATTTATTTTGCTTGGTTTCATTGATCGAACAGAGACAAACCGCACTCAACACTTTCGATAACCTTCCAAAACGTGCCTTGTCGTGTTTGATTAGAACTTCATGCGCCTTTCGTTGCAACAGTTTTCTTGTCAAAAAAAAAAAACTCCCTCAAATAGTTGCATATAATACAATTTATACAATAACCTTGTTTAGGCTATGTATCCGCGATGCCACACTTATGTGTCTGCACATTTGATTTCGCATTATTGAACATAATGCTTTGGAAATTGGCTTTATTTTCAATGCACTTTTATGAAGATTCCAGGTTTGCAGCCCAGCGGATGTCGCAGAATAAACTCTGTAACGCGACCGGTGAGTCCAGGAAACCCGCCCACTCGGTTCTGTCTAGCTTCTGGTCGAGTTGGAAGCATCCACGGTTGGAAGTGTAGACGCAGGCGCTGCTGTGGAAAAGCTACGTGAAGGTAGAGAAAAAATACACACTCCGGAAATTACGACATTTGCTTTTAACTGTAAAGGTGGATTTTCTCACGCCTTGTACATTGATGCCAACTGCTTTGCCCCACTGTGTGGTATTTTAATTTTCATTTGCCAATTGCTGTTTTATTTCCTGTTTAATTTATCTCGTCACTCGGAAAAACATTTGCCATCCGTGTGTCATTATGATTTTATTCTTTCTGTAAATTTCTTTTGGTGTTAAAAATAGATCTTCTAAAGTTGAATGAAAGCAGCATTCAACGTGAATAATAATCTGACAATAGCACACAAACATGCAAAACACACATCTGCAGAACACATCCTGACAAATCAAATTAACAAATGCATGGTTCTCAATGAGGCTTTTTTAAATATATATATAAACACACACACACACACACACACACACACACACACACACACACACACACACACACACACAAACACACACACACACACACAAGTACAATTTCTCTGCATTTCTTCACTTGATCACCAAATTTGAAGCCTTACAAGCAGGGTTTGACATTAACTTTTTTGCTCACCAGCCACTGTGGCTAGTGGTATCCCTGAATTACTAGCCACTCAGTATTTTCACTGGCCACAATTTGTTGTTGGATAATTATGTTCAATATGATTAAAGCCGATGATGACATGCTAAAGTTTACTTAAAAAAAGATTTACAACCTCTTTAAATGTAAATGACCCCTATGCACACTCAAAACAAGACTAGATCAATGTTAAAATCCACAGGTCCTTAATCAGGTATTCAGCTCTGTTAAAGTTGTGTGTAACATTGTGCTCCTTTCATATGAAAATATGCAGTCTATTAAGACATAGTAATTAAAATAGTAGTTTGTTATTGCTTATAATAAAATGGTAAAGGGGATTAATTGAACTGATAAAAACTCAGCAAGAGACACTGCTTAAATATTTATTAACGATTGTAATCAGAAAATCATTTATTTTTCCATGAGAATGACAATGAAGAGAGTTAAATTAAATTTCCTCAGAGCTTTCATCATCAGAGTCATCTTTTTGCTTGTCTCTCTGCTCCATGTTTGAGATAAAATTCAACCCGCCAAAGTGGCCAGTGGGAGCGGCGGTGTTACCAGCCACTGCCGAAATCCACCCGCATTTGACCGGTTGGCCGGTGTCAAGCCCTGCTCACAAGATACAGTAACTTGTCACAAGCTTTGAGATGTGTCACTGCCCTCCGTCAGCACTGTTTACGCTCTGATTTTAATGTGAAAGTTAGGACCGGAAGTTGTGATTTACGTGGCCAACGTGTTGACGCTTTGACGGTCGGCGAACCGCTCGTTTTCAGGGAGTAGCGTATTGCTGAGCAACGGAGGGGGGAGAAGGCCGACGCTCACAGCGAGACAGAACAGCGGCAACAGCAGGGCTGGGTTCTAACCACACGCACACACCTTCAACAGTAACACACACAAGCCAGGAGAGAGGAGAAGGGTAAGTGAGGAGTAAATTTCAATTTTTATCAAGAACACAGAATAGAGTAAAGGCTAACCAAGAGTGGTCTTTTTAGCTAGGTGGTTGACCGTTAAACGCACGTGAAGTTTGCGGCAGACAAAAAGGAAAAGGATTGCTGTTGTGCTGCCCTTCTATTGATGTCAATGAGAAGGGCTTACGATGACATAAAAAACTATCTGGGTTGACACGGCTGACTTTAGAACTTCTCTCTTTCAAACTATCAACATATATTCAATTTAATGGATGAAACATGTTAATAAGCGCAGTATATGGACATCATGTTGTGGTTATGACGGCTAAATAGAACTGGTCTGACTCTTTGTGGGCTAACTGGATGTGGCTACTGTTGTTTGCAGCAGCATGACCACTCTGCCCTGCTTTCCCTTTGTACATGGAGACTTGTCATTCTACTGCCTCTGTTATAACATAAACCACATTTTCTAACACTGCTACTATCATTTGCTTTTGACCTGTTTTTTTTTTCCCCTGTGAGTTGCATCCTCCTCCAACCGCACGGAGGCTATCGAGACAGGATGCACATTAATGAAGGTCGGTCACAATGGACGCTTTGTGTTCATCTCGGTGGAGAGACACAAACCTGGGGGTCATCTTTGAATCTATTTATATTATCTGAAGGAAGGAACATATAAGGAGGCTTTCGCTATTTCAGTGCAGTTGCAGAATGCTCCTCGGTCTTGGACCCCCTCCTCTTCTTCTGTGTGGAGGCTTTGTTTTGGTGGGGCAGATGTAGCTGGCCTACATGCATCCGCTCTCTTTGTGTTGAGTTTGATTTTGCCTGTCATCACCAAATCGATTTAAAACTTAGGAAGATGCTAAAGGTAAGCTATGGTTGCATTATCTGTAGCATCAGCAAAGAACTTAAAAAAAAATCTTGTTTGCATGCCTGTTACCAACAAAGCTATGCCACATTTTTGCAGAGTGTGTCTTTATTTTTTATTATTAGACATTTGACTGCTTTTAATGAAGCATACATTAAGTTACAATGCTTGTGGAAGATATCTAGAAATAGACTTGAATTACACAGCTATTGGTAAAGACATTTCTGTTTATAACAACAGCAACTTGATCAGATGTATTCATCTTTTCTGTCAGTTCCATGTGATGGCAGTGGATACACCTTAGAAGATCACTTGATCCAGGTCTGAGCTTATTATACAGGCTTGTTTGAGAACTGAGCTGATGTTTCTTTTGAAAGCTGGAGAGTTAGAGCTTGTCCTTTAGTCTCCTCCCTCCTCTTGTGTATTAATTCAAATGTTTTTGGGACTGAGCCATTGAATGTGCAGATGATACCATCCTGTCCAGTTTGCTCTTTTCTTCTCTTTCTCCTTCTTTCTTTAGCACTGCCTCTTTTTTTCCGCCTGCTTCCTGTCCTCACTGCAAATGTGGCTGCCGGCAGGCTGCTTGGCTCTACAGGCAGTTGCATTTTTAAAAAGTGTGTCAGTGTCACAGGACAGTTGCTGCACTCACTGAGAGAAAGCAGCCGTACTCTATGCCCTCACACACGTCTGTTAACGTGGCGTAGGGATAACAACATGGGCAATCTGTTGTAACAAAGTTAATTTTACTTAATCTGTTGAAGTTTGTATATGTTGTCTTGTTTTTACTGATAGAAATCTGAAAGTCAGAAAACTGTAATCTGCACATAATCCATTTGAAGGTGTCTGTGTCACTGTTAGGACTTTTGACAAAAAGTAATTTGCACAAGTAAGAGTTTACTACAATAACTGGAGCTTATTTTCTCCTCTTGTAGACAGGACTTTGTTGTGCAGCCTGCCCACTGCCATTGTGTATAGTAGGAAGTTTAGGAAGTGAGTTCATTTGACTTCAGTGGTCAGGGAGTGATACTTGTGACCAAAAACAACCTAGCCTCAGTCTAGATACTCAAGTCTCCTCCATTCTAATCAAGTCGTTCATAAAAGTGTTTTTGTACCAGGGTGCCTGAGGCTTAAAATAGCCATGAATCTCACCTCAGTAATCTGCCTGGGTAGAAAAGTTGAAAGGTTTATTAGAGGCAGATAGCTTTGCCTAATGCACCCCCAGCTTGTGTGCAGAGAGACGGAATAGAAAAAGGAGCAGAAAAGTTTATGGTGAGAAGTGTTTGGACAGATAAACAGCCTGGTGGGGAAGGAAAACCAAAATAAAAACTTGTACCAAATTTTACAAATCATCAGCCTCTCCCTTGTTAGGTTACACCAAGAGGTGTGTCCTGTTTTCAAATGAAAAAGAAAACAGGGTGAGCTCCACATCTGTTTTGGGGTGTAACGTATTCCCCTCTGACTTTTCCAGTTTTTGTTCATCTTTCCACTCCAGATATTGATCTTGTATTTGGGCAGTTTCCATTCCCGTCTCTTGCCCTGCTAGGCTCACTTTGATTGTCCTGTTATGCTAACGTTTCTTTCCCCTCTTAAGTGCGTGTGTGGATTTCAGAGTGAGACAGTTTACTAATTTTGTCTGCTGCTGAGACCATTGCTACGGGCAGGATTTGGCATCCTTGTTGCCATAATCAACATGGCAGCGTTAGCCAATGCTAATGTTCTGGTGAAAGGGCCATGGGTCAGACATTATCTGCTCACAGGGGCCAGGCAGGGCACTCTGTGAAGCAAACCTCTACTTTTTAATACTGTCTCCTTTGGCTACTGAAGATTCAAGATTCAAACTTCTATTCACACTAGAGTCCAGCACAAGGATATTACAGACTGTGAATAAAGAGACTCCTTTAAGATAGTTTTTGCTTTCAAAATGACAGCTTTCCATTTGTTGGACTAATATTTAAATTTGAGTAGATGTCTTCTAAAGGATCATTGAACAGGTCATACAAATGGTCCGGTTCGGTGATTACCAAAAAATCAAAAAGCATCAACATCCTAAAGATGATTTCTTTAAATAGACCCCCCCCCCCCCCCCCCCCCCCCATGAGATTCTGCCTGACCTATAAAATATTTGTATTTCAGCTTGAATAATAACTTTCTGTTTTATTTTGCTCAAATAGAAAAACTGCTTCCAGTAATTGGAGTCCTTCAGTATATTTTCTTTGAAAAATGAACCGATTACACGCTTTGCAGAGAGAATCACATGCACTGATACAAACAACCCTGCAGGGCATATGCGTCATTAACTCTCTCAGATTATAACCATGTAGTTCTTATCTTCTCTATCAGTAAGAGAGCGTGTTCAAAGCGCTGGTTACCCCTCTTGAGTTCTTCACAGGTGTTGCTCAAGGGTAGGCTGTGTTTTTTACTGAAATGCTGTATATTTCTCAGCATCCCTGAGGTATAAATTTCCATATATAGGTCTGTAGGTCATGTTGAATAGTACTGGGAGCATGTGGCGGGTCTTAAGGCAAGAGGGGTGTGCTTGCTGGCTTTGTGTACGGTGATAACAATGAGGCAGGCTGGATGGATGCGGGCTAAATGGAGGTGTTTGCTTGTTTGTTCATATTGCCAACTGCTCATGTGATGTGTGTGGCTGCTCCTCTGCACCATATGGTCTTTTCTGCTGCATGGGGAGTTTTTTTTCACCCACATGCTGCATCTACAAGCCACATCAACATACATAAAGCCAATAGGAACGTGCATACTCAGGTTTCTACAGATTTAAGAGGCTTCAGTGACACTGTAATGATTTATTATCCCCCTGCATGGTGCTATTGTCCGAAGAGGTTGATGTTGGATTATTGTATTTATCTCACTGTTTAGCTGTGTTATATTCAAAGTGTACTACTTAAAAGCATGAGCTGTTTTGGCTTGTTTTTCATTTTAAATTTAGTGAAGAATTTTAATTTCACTTTAAAACTAGAGCTCAGATTTATGAAAGTGAATAATTTCCTTTTGATTTGACTCGTATGTTGACCATGCCCTTATTGAAAAAGGTCACTGAGCAGGAGGAAAAAAAACACACATGATGCAGTCGGGTTTATTCTAAACATCCAGAGGTGTTCCCTCAAACAGAACATGGCTCCTGAATGTTTTCCCTAATCTCTATGCACAGGGAGAGGTAAAGTAGGGCAACTTGATTCAAATGTCAAAAGGAATCACACACTTTGAGTCTGATATCCCAAGAGGGCCACAGAGTGCTTTTTCGTGCACCCCTAATTTTAGACCCAGAACATTAAATATACTGTTTTATTAAACTGCTGTCAAACAGAACTTCTTGCGATTGACTTGCTGCCTTGCAGAGAAAAGATTGATTTGCTTAGTCTTGAGGATGTAAGAGTTCAGCATTTGGCTTTGACATTGATGTGTTCACACTAGGGATGTCCCAATACGCAGTTTTTGAATTCTGATCAAGGTTATAATAGTTTTGGATTTGTCTTTATAGTTTAGTTTTAGTTAGTTTTGACATTTTTTTCCATTACAGTTTAGTTTTAATTAGTTTTAGAGCGGGCATTCTAGTTTTTATTTAGTTTTGATTTTTGCAACAAGGCTTAGTTTTAGTTTAGTTTTAGTTTAGTTTTAGTTTAGTTTCAGTTTAGTTTTAGTTTTTTCATACCTTATTAACCAGGTGCAGGATTCAAAAAGGTCAGAGTAAATATTTTGTCATACTGTTTAATTTCAAGTCCATCATAGCGCTCACTGCTCAGTCAATGCTGATACTGAACTGTTGGCTGCTGCCTTCAACACAAAAAATAATATATAAACATAAATTATATAAAACAATATAATATGAGCTTTAATAATTAAAAACGTGGACTCTGTAACAATAAAGTAAGACTCACATGTAATTAAACTATTACAGATGCTCTGATTCATTGCTCCCCTACGTTTTGTCGCAGCACAGCGCACAGCCAGTCAGTGCAGTGAACAAGCACGTCCCAGTATGTAGCTATGATGATGCTGTATGGCACTGACAACTGCCGAAAACTGTCTTAAAATTGGTTAGGAAAATGTGTCGGATTAATTTAAATTCTAAAGGCTATTAATACTGTCAGAAACTATAACTAAGGACGTTTTGTCTATAATTTTAGTTAGCTAGTTTTATGAATACTAGATACAGTTATAATTTACTTATCATTTTTGTTTTCTTTTCTAGTTTTTAGTAGTTTGAGTTAACTGCAATGTATTTTAGATTTCAGTTTTTGTTTTTAGTTTCGTTTTAGTTAACTAATATAACCTTGATTCTGATCCAATTTGATTTTTTTCATGATATGTTTTGCTGATACCAATACCTTTCTCTGATAAATCCCTTACTCCGTTGGGTGATTCTGTTGTAAATGACAAACCATATTTGTTTTATTAAAATGAGGCCTGCTGGTACGTCCTCTAGGAACACTTATTTTACAAATATTGCAAGATGCTGTTTAACTATCATTGCTGTCCAAAGAGGAGTACTCCCAAAAATAGCCATATATGACGGAAATACTGATCATTGTATCGGATCAGGACATCCCTGGTTCACCTCTTTTCGCAGTTTTTTTTTTTTTTTCGCAGCAAGAAGGTAAGAAGGATGTTAGAATCAAACAATGGTTTCTAGAATGGGTCATTAAAGGGTTGATAGTTTTGTATTCAGCTTGCTCAGGTGTCTTAGATATATGCATCAGCTCCTCTTTTTGTCTGAGGTTAACAGAGGAGCAATAAATCCTCTTTCACTGAACACTTTTATGTCTGTACATGTAGACGCAGCCATTAGGGACTAGAAAATCCTTTTGTTGCTTTGTCTGTCTGCTTTTCTGTTTGTCCAGGGAAGGTTTGTTCTTAAAACCCTCAAGGTCTGAACTTTTTGCTTCCCCCAAAAGACTTTTTGGGTTGCAGGTGCAATATAATCTCCCTCCTCTGATAGGTATTGATTTGCTGACCTCATCTCAGTATTTTTAAGAGAACATGTTGCACTGTTTTTTGTTTTCACTGCTTTTGTTTACATCTTCAAAGTGTGCCCCATAGCGCTTACCCTCATTGCTCTTTTTTTTCACCCTAGTACTGCTAAGCTGTATTAGCTGTAATATTTATAGCCACATGAGTCACATCTTCTCATTTTGATAGCATCTGTAGTACTAAGCTGTCCTTGCTGTGGTGAAATCTCTTTCAGTCGTGATATTATCGTCAGATTGTCCCGTGAACAGGGTTGAATCAGGTTCAGCTCCATTCTGTGCCTTTTCAGCCAAGGAGGCTATTCCTCCTCCAGCTGACTGTTAAGTGCTATTTATATCAAAACCATCAGCGTCTGCTGCTTCTGCTGTAAACATTTAATGCACCACTTCTTGTCTGGCGGAGGATTTCTCCTGGGAAAGACTAACCATACATGAAAGTCCAGGGCAACTAACACCTAAAAGCCTTTTTATTGTATCACTATTTATCAGTGACTTACAGAATGAGAGTATACCTAATGTAACATTTAGTGTCATCAAACATGTTTTTTGCTTAATGAGGTTTTTACATCTGTACAGTAGTTGTTGGTATGTTTTACTGTTGTTGCTCTGTGATTAAAGCTACGTTTTTACAATCGAGGCAGACAACCACACCCTTTGCTGGGACTAAGTTTGGCTCTCATCACAAGACTGTGAGGAAATGTATGCAACGAGTGTATGAGTTATCTCCCTCTCTCCGCCCTGGTTACTTTTCCTCCTGCTGTCCTGATGTGCCTCGCATGTGTGTGATGTGAGTGAGGGCTTTGTGGTCTGAGTCAGCTTTCAGGGTCTCTGTGGTGATGTGACAGTCCTGGAGGTTAAAGTGATTTTGAAGCAGATGAGTTGCTCTGATGGTTACTCAGCTGTTGCATCATCCTGTGATGCACACTGGGGCCAGATGCTATGTGGAGAGGCACAGCCATGTGCTGCAGGAAAGAAACTTATTAGAGTTGACAGTAAATAAACTTGCACTCAATGGCATCACTTCCTGTCCTGTTCAAGACAGCCTCTGTGATTGGCTAGTTTGAGATGCTGGGGACAGATTTGAATCGACAGAAAAACAAAAGACTGTTTATAATCACCCGTGTCTGAACATTAATTGTTTATTGGTTTGTTTGTGCTGAAGATGACTTTCTTGCAAAACTTTGATTCTAACAGTTTGAGCTGAGTAAGAACAGCCACACTGAAGCTAACACTCAGTTTAAGTAAACTTAACAAATTAACGTCATATCTTCTGTAGATTTAAATCTGAGTCAGCGCTCTACTGCTGGAAGTGTTGTGCACACTTATGCCTCTTCACAAAGAACTCATAGTCATCTCAGAATAATCATTCCCTTTCACTCCTTAATTCTGTGTGTAAGGTCTGGGGGCTGGGGAATTCCTTCCTAAACCATGAAGTCACTATTCCTCCTTGTTGGCACCAACTAGGGTTGGAGTTGCTGAAAGAGTGGAGTTTTTTTTTAGACTAAAAAAATGGAATAATTGCATTTTTTGCACATTTATACACCATGAAATTACAAAGAACCTGTACTATTAGAGGGGACATATCACGCTGATCCGTGATTTAATACTTACATATAAAATAATAAAGTTGAAAACAAGACCTTACACCCCCTGAATTTTCAAAAAATGAGATATTGTATTTTTTCTGATATCCTAGAACGAGATTTGATGCCTCTGAAAATAGGTCATTGCCATAAGGCTGCAAGATTTCAACCTTCGTGACGACACGAGGATCCTTTCTTTTTATTGGAGTAATCTGATAAAGCAGCTCCTCCTCTGTGATGTCAGTTAGTCACACAACCGCCACCGAGGGATACACCCACCAAGAGCCGAGTATAAACGTATAAACTATACATGTTACAGTACCGGTTTGACTCACCACTCTGAAGCGTCCTGAGATGATCTATGTCGAGGTGGATTTTCTTCCTCCTGAGCTGCAGAACCGTCCGGGTCTGACTCAGGGTCCAATACAAAAAGACGTATCCTACACTCTGCCATTTTATTTCAATCAGGAGAGACTTAAACACCATAAAGAGTTATGAACCAATTTAATGAACAAATGCATGCAAAGATAGTTTGGCGGTTAGACCCCATCAATCATTGAGCAATTAATAAATGAAGGGGGTACAATGACATTGAGAATTATGATATCCCCCGATGGAGTCTAGACACTGGTGGTGGTGATAGTCCTAAGAGGCTTGATCTGTGATTCATTGAGAACTGCGGGCTGCGGATTTCGGACTCGGGCTGCGGACTGCTGGGCTGAGAACTGCTGGGCTGCGACTGCAAGGCTGCGAACTGCAATCTGCAGCTGCAGGGCGGTCGACTGCTGGGCTGCAAAAAGAGGACTGAGCCATAGAGACTGGGGGTGTCTGGGGAGGAGGAGGGTCGAGACGCGAGCCTGAAAGACAGCTGACAAGCAGAAGAGATGGCATTTAAACTTTGACAGCTATGAAATGATTGGCTAACGATTGAAGCGGAAACGATGTGATTGGACAGAGAAAAAATTGACGCGCCTCCCAGTCAGCTGATAGACAAAGCGGGAAAGAATGAGTGAACAGAAGTGTGTGTGAGTGTGCCCCCAGTCTTCCTGACTGAACTTTCGCTAAGC